>NW_021258055.1:0-1422 GCF_002162155.2 Triticum dicoccoides | reverse complement strand
AGGCGTGTTCAAAATACGGACTTAATTTGTCGGAGTTGGGCAAGTAAGAAGGATCGGGCGGATGAAGGGCCTGGAGGAATGAAGTAGACCTGACCTGCTCCACGATTGTTGAATTTGTGTTTGAAAGAGGTTTTATATGGTATAATTTTTGTGACTTATAAATAACATCTCATTAGTTAAATTATGATCAAACTTTGGCTCAAAATAAAAGGGCCTAATAAATCTGGAGGGAGGAATCGGAGTAGGTCTCGTGGTTATTTTGTCAAAGTTCCAGGGGAGCATGGCGCCTACCACCGTCCCAACTTTGTACATGCGTGACTAGTAAACTACTCTACATGCCTGCATTTGTTCTTTGTTGCGATGATCTTGCAGCTATGAGGCTCAAAAGTAGCCGCTTATCCTGGCACAATTGCTTTGCTCCACATCAGCAGGTAAGATAAATTACATAGAGACCATACGTAGGTGTCTCGATGTGTCTCGAACTCTGCTGCTGTCTTAGCAACGTATAAGACTAGACACAATGGAGAGTAACATACACTAGTAACATACACATATTCCTAGACTATGTTATTACCTCAATAGTGGATAGTAAAATAAGTGTGGTAACATGCAAAGCTTCATTTATTATGTTATAGACTCATATTGCATTGGGACATGTGATGTTACAGTAACTAGCTAAGTTACTAGTACTACATCTCTCCTCATTAACTCACTGCCACCTAAGCAAATTTGCTGAGTTGGACTCGATGTTATTACCGAAGTTACTTCCACTGTGGCTAGTCTAAACTAGTACTAACAGGTACTCCTACTTCCTTGGTCTGAAAATACTTATCCTCCAAATAGTTGTATCTAGACTTATTTTAGTTATAGATACATCCATTTTATTAATTTACAAGTATTTTCGAACGGAGGAAGTATGCACTTGCGCGGAACCGTGTCCGAGCAAGAATGAGAATCACAGCAGACGACGTACGCACGGCTTCTTCCTCTTCCATATGTATACGCTACAAACAAGAAACAACAGCTACGGTTTGTCCATGGTGACAGGGCAGCAGAGCTCGATACACATCTGACGTTCGACGGCGAGCGCCAACCCGATGGACATCCCCACAGATGTCCTTGTACAGATCCTGGTCCGGCTGCCGCACAACGCCTGCCTCCGGGCCCGCCTCGTCTGCCGGCTCTGGCGGGATACCATCCGCCAGCGCACGTCGACTGGCATGTGGAGCCGCGCTACGATCCTCTCCGTCAGCGACGGTGATGCGTACTTCGTTGACTACCCGAAGCCGGGGAGGATCACATTGAAGGAGTGGTCGGTCGGGCGGGGCGGTGCCATGAGGAAGGTGCACGTCGGCCCTGGCGTCAGGTGCGTCCCCGGCGCATGCCGCCTCGCCGACGTCGACGGCGCGGTGTACTGGGTCA
>NW_021258054.1:0-1552 GCF_002162155.2 Triticum dicoccoides | reverse complement strand
GGGAAGGAGCCGCGCAGAGAGGCGGTGCTCGGTGGCGGGGCGGCGATGCAACAGGGTGGCAGCCTGGGAGAAGACGAGAGGGAGAGGATGAGGGGATCGGGAGGAGTTGGGGACGGGCGCTGGGGCTCTCCTCTCCTGGCGGCGCTCGAACGGGAGACGAGGGAGAGATCAGGGGAGATGGGGATCGAGGACGACCCCGATCGGGACGAGTGGCTGGCGGCGGAAGGGGACGAGGAGGGGGAATGATCGATGGGAGCGCTCGGGCTAGGGTTAGGGCAGCGGTTGCGGCTGGGCCTTGGGCCTAGGGAGACTGGGCCGGCCTGGTGGGGAGGAGAATGGCCAGAGGCCTGGTGGGCTGGCAGAGGCCTAGCTGGGTCTCTCCCTCACTCTAATGAAAAATGAAATAGAACAGAGAAAAGAAAGAAAAGAAAGAGAGGTTAGTGGAAAGATTTGCGCATGGGGATAATTTTCCCGGGCGCCGACCTCGCCCGCGCCGTCCTGCTCGTCGAGCATGATCTATACGCTGCGGAGCTCGTGCTCCCTGGCCCTGCCTCCGAGAGGACTCAGGCGGCGCTCAGGTGTGCGGCGATGCATGTGTGCCATTCCGCGCCTGACGTCCTTGTGCGGCTCCAAGTGTCACCTTTGTCACGTCAACGACTCCTCGCCGCCGCCCCCTTCCTAAAGCCGGGAGGGCCGAAGCCCACCGTTTATAATGTTAACACCAACATGGATCTGCTGCGGTACCAGGACGATGGCCCCCTCGACCTCTAGGTGAATTTTCTGCCGGGCGGGAGGGGGGGTAGTCGTCTACTACCGGAACCTCAAGCCCAGTGAAGGAACATTTGAGGTTTCCAAAAGCACGAGCTCCATGGACGGCTTCGACATGGTCACCATCAATGTCGAGCGGCATGGCGACCACTTCGTGTCCTTGCGGTCTCATGAAAACAAGATATCCATGATATCAGCATGTCTGGCAAAGGCCGTGAAAACATCTCATAGGCGTGGGTTATTGGACAAATGTGGCGGTGATGCCTGCGAGTACACCCAGTCTCTCACGACGAGGCTCCACGCCATGATCCACACCTTCTATCTCAAAGCCGTCACCATGCTACCCTCTGCAGGGCTTAGGCTCATCCGCGACATCATGTTCGCCAGCCCACTGCTATGGCCCCATGGACCCCATCTCCATCATCATCCTCAACTCCATTTGGTACAACATAGTGTGCCCGCTCCCACACGCAGACACTAAGATCCAGGTGTACGACATCCTCGACACCCTCTCCTTGCTTCGCGTGGAGGTCCGGTCCTTGGAAGGCCTCATCGCCACCGTTCGTGCAAACCCTGAGTCTGGATCATCCATGCAGTGGGTGATAGAGCACCTCTGCTGCAAACAATGTGACTTGTCCAAGGAGACGCACACACTACAACAGTTTGTTGCCGCAGCCGCAGCGGGTCGACATCCATGGCCCGCTGCACTAGGATCATTCCTCACGTCGTCCCTGACACCCGGCGTGTTGCTTGACCTACAAAACTTGCTGACCACTGGTACCAA
>NW_021258053.1:0-389 GCF_002162155.2 Triticum dicoccoides | reverse complement strand
CATGCTAGACTACTAAAATTCAAGGGATAACTGAATGATCAGCCCGAAGGAAGCTACAACTTTTATGCTAGTCTACTTAAACTTCAGTTCAATTTCAACTGAGAGGAACCAAATACAGTGAATTAAATATACCTCTTCGTCCAGCCCTGCGCCTGACTCCTGAGGA
The DNA here is from genome assembly GCF_002162155.2 of Triticum dicoccoides. Classification (NCBI taxonomy): domain Eukaryota; kingdom Viridiplantae; phylum Streptophyta; class Magnoliopsida; order Poales; family Poaceae; genus Triticum; species Triticum dicoccoides. The sequence goes on along the minus strand of NW_021258053.1, from coordinate 223 downwards.
CCGTCTTTTCCTGTTGACTGTTCTGAGCTGGGCACCGGCAACCTGAGCTCCTCACAAGTGTTGTTCAGTTCTAGTTGCACTGTCAGTGCCAGATCGCCCACATCTCCAATGCTTGATGCGGCATCCTCGAAGACCATAGTTTCGTTGCGTTCGCTGTCAGGTGTGGCTTCCCCACCTCCAAGATCCGGCAGCAGGAACCTGTTCAAATGATGGGGAAGACTAT
>NW_021258052.1:0-613 GCF_002162155.2 Triticum dicoccoides | reverse complement strand
TCCCCAAAACGGTGAGTAATAGTGCACGAAACTGACCAGAATCGGCAAAATTGTGAGTCCTGAGGACCCACACGTAAACGCACCCAGGGGTTCGTCAATCGTGGAAATCACTTCGGGAACCCAAAACTGAGTAATAGTCCAAGAAATGGGCCAAAATCGGCCCAGACTGCGATTCTTGACGACCAACACGTAAGCACACCTTGGGGTTCGACAACCATGGAAATCTCTTTAGGACCCCAAAACAGTGAGTAATAGGCCGTGAAATAGGCCAGAATTGGCCAAAACTGCGAGTGTTGATGACCGACACGTAAGCGCACCTCGGGGTTCAACAACTATGGAAATCGCTTCGGTACACCAAAACGATGAGTAATAGTCCACGAAACGGGTCAGAATTGGTCAAAACTTTGAGTGTTGACGACGGACACGTAAACGCACCCCGGGGATCGTCAATCGTGGAAATCGCTCTGGGACCCCAAAACAGTGAGTAATAGTACACGAAACGGACCAGAATCGGCCAAAATAGTGAGTGCTGATGACCGACACTTAAACGCACCCTGGGGTTCCTTAATCATGGAAATCACTCCGAGACATCAAAACAGTGAGTAATAGGCCA
>NW_021258051.1:0-1579 GCF_002162155.2 Triticum dicoccoides | reverse complement strand
AGATCGCGGAGGTGTTGTACATTCGATACTAGGATCGGTCGATCGTGAAGACGTACGACTACATCAACCACGTTGTCATAACGCTTCCGCTTTCGGTCTATGAGGGTATGTGGACAAAACTCTCCCCTCTCGTTGCTATGCATCACCATGATCTTGCGTGTACGTAGGATTTTTTTTCAAATTACTACGTTCCCCAACAGCTGGTCCCTCTTCCATAAATGAAATTCTGGCCTCTTTTTTAAGTTGGTAGAGCCGATTTTCCTCTTTTTATTGTTCATGTCCTCGGAATCATTTGTTGACTCTGATGGAGTCTTGTTTTTCCATTTCTTTTTCTCAGTATCGTATGAAACAAACTCGTCATTCTTAAATAATTGCAATACCACCCTTTTCTTTTCGCCCCCATGATTTGGTGGAGTCGATTCAACCACACTTACTTCTTGCTGCTTTCGAAATGATTCATCATGGCTGTCATCATCTGTGAATGCACGGGGTTCGTCAGGCTCTCGCGATCTCGTAGCCTTCACATAGTGGTGCTTACTCCGTCTGTTGGACGAATTTTGTCATACGAAATAAGCTGCGTGTTAGCCTTTAGCAGATTCTTGCTCCGTTATAGGTAAAATGTGCATCACCTGAAAAGCTTCAAGGCTTGTGGAGGCTTTGGAACGCATTTGCGTATCCAAACTATGAGCACCCTGGATATCATCCACTTCTTTAAAAAGCTTACGAACACCCCTGAGATCATGTTCGATTTTTACAGCAGTTCTTTCGAATGCTTCATCTTGTACGTGGAAGATCACATGTTATCTCTGAAACGATAATGATTGTTTCATAATTAAGTTAACATGCGTACATCAAAATCTTCATCAAGGTTCTTCATGGGGGTCTCCATGTCATCTTTTTTTTATTCCCTGCTTACAATGGTGCTTAGCAGCGACCTCCGTGACATCCTTTTATTTCCCCTAGTCAGAAGCATGCTCAACATTCTCAACATAGGCCTCCATTGGGTGTGAAGGTGCCCCGAGGTTAGAAAGATGTATGTCTTGCACTCCTGGAAATGTTCCATCGCGTTTTTCTTAAAAAAATACATGTTAGTCTAGGGTGTTTTCATAGTAAACTAATTTAGAAAAAACCTTGTACACATAAACTTCCAATTATATATACTAATCTCATAATTCTATGCTTACGTTCAATTCTTTGATGAGGTCCTCCGTGAGCTTGCCATTAGTACGGTACGCTTAATGCACTCATCCATTTTCTTTTCAAGGGTGCACATCCTATTGACTTGTTCTGCACCGGCCTCCCGCACGAGGGAGGCAACTTCCTGCAAATCAGTCAATACACGTCTGACGAGTACCTCAATCTGAGACTTTGAAATAGTTAGAATCATGTAACTTCATACTAGTTAATGTTATAATATATATTTGTGCCTCATGTAACTCACTTACTTGAGCGCTAGTTTTTGGTTATGCCAGCGTACCATCTCGTGCTGGAATGAAAGGCCTCGTCAAGTCCTCAACATACTGCAGTTTAGTATCGTTAGTATGATTTAGAAAACATGTTACATAATCCAGTCAATGTG
>NW_021258050.1:0-624 GCF_002162155.2 Triticum dicoccoides | reverse complement strand
CTAAAGCCCCTCCCCTATATATACCCATCCAGCAGCCAACACTTAGCCATTTGGAGCCATTCTCTTCACAAGTGGGTGTAGGTTTGCTTTTGGTTCCTCTTATGCACATAAGGTGTTTGATGAAATGCCCCAAGAGCATGAAACAAACATGACATGAAGTGTTGGAGCCACACTCCTCGATCGCGGTTAGCAACTTGATGAACCTTTGATGTGTCATTGATAAAATATGCATGTGTGCAGTTCTATTTTTCTTAATTTTTTGATATATTATTTGTATTTTTAACATTTTGAATTGAATTAGTTTTATTTTTCTTAATTTTTTGATATATTATTTGTATTTTTAGAATTTTGAATTGAATTAGTTTTATTTTTCTGAATTTTTTGATATATTATTTGTATTTTTAAGATTTTGAATTGAATTAGTTTTTTTTTCTGAATTTTTTGATATATTATTTGTATTTTTAACATATTGAATTGAATTAGTTCTATTTTTCTTAATTTTTTGATATCTTATTTGTATTTTTAACATTTTGAATTGAATTAGTTTTATTTTTCTTAATTTTTTGATATATTATTTGTATTTTTAGAATTTTGAATTGAATTAGTTTTATTTTTCTGAATTTT
>NW_021258049.1:0-623 GCF_002162155.2 Triticum dicoccoides | reverse complement strand
CGCCTTGAAGTTCTGAACCTACAGCCAGGTCATCCTACGGATCTCACCTGTGCATATCGAATTTCTGAAACCGGTGAACACATGCTAATCAAAAAGTGGAAAAAATGTTTGGACATTCGTAAGGAGGTTCTTGGAAGCAACATTAAGCGAAAGGCAAAAATTGGAGACAGGATAATCTGCATTCTCCATAATGGAGAGCGAGGGGCTATCTTGTTTTTTTTGCTATTTTACCTTAGAGAATATAGTAGGTCCTAAGAGAATGTAGTAGGTCCTATGAGATACAATATGTTTATTATGTGATACAATGTGTTAGAGTTGAAGATGTGAGGAGTACTTGTGATTACGACTAGTGACCAATGATATGATGATGATGATGATAAGTTGTTAATGATATGATGATGATGATGATATTTATTATATCATTGGGTGAAAGAACCGCGGATTAGTTTCAAGTGGATGTCCGTCCACTTGAAACTAGTCCACACGGTTCTTTCACCCCGTGATGTAATAACTCATTATGATGTAAAAACAATTTGTAAATTCCTGTTGTATGAAAAATTGTGTAAAGGTGTACGAATACAACATGAAATAAAAAAGAAATAAAATATGAAATAATAGTAGCA
>NW_021258048.1:0-389 GCF_002162155.2 Triticum dicoccoides | reverse complement strand
TGTTGTGCGAGAAACCAAAACGGAGGCGATCGAGTCTTGTAGGGAAAAGTGCGCAAACCTCTGCAAAGTGTATTAAACTAATCATGATTAGCCGTGTCCCCGGTTATGGACATCTTGAGTATCTAGTACCTGGATTATCATGTGGATCTCAACATGCTACTTTAAATTAATTTTGTTGGGTTTTGATAATGATGATGTTTAATTGGGATTGAGGATGCTGTCAACCATTCTCAATGTTTAACAACTACCATGATAGTTAAATTAATTTTATTCCTTTGTAGTAGGGAAAAATTGGCTTTACGCAAAACTGTAACCATAGAGCTTTCCACCAGCCAAATATGCATATAGTATAGTTGTTTCATTCCATTACTCTCTATGTGTTACCTTGC
>NW_021258047.1:0-666 GCF_002162155.2 Triticum dicoccoides | reverse complement strand
GACGACGTCCGCCTCGACTCGCGTGACGCTAAGACAGGGTGGCAGTGGTGTCACGTGCTCGTCTCCGCGTCCGTCGTTGCTACCGCGACGATGTCCGCCTCGACTCACATGACGCTAAGACAAGGTGGCAGTGGTGTCACGTGCTCGTCTCGGCGTCCGTCGTCGCTACCGCGACGACGTCCGGCTCGACTCGCGTGACGCTAAGACAGGGTGGCATGGTTCGCACGTGTCAAACGATTCATAATCAAGAGACTCTAAAAGTCCATCGGCATGGAGCTTCTTCATGCGCTTGACACCAATGTGACCAAGGCGGCAGTGCCACAAGTATGTGGGACTATCGTTATCAACTTTAAATCTTTTGGCATCTACACTATGAACATGTGTAATGTTACGCTCGAGATTCATTAAGAATAAACCATTGACCATCGGAGCATGACCATAAAACATATCTCTCATATAAATCGAACAACCATTATTCTCAGACTTAAATGAGTAGCCATCTCGTATTAAACGAGATCCTGATACAATGTTCATGCTCAAACTTGGCACTAAATAACAATTATTAAGGTTCAAAACTAATCCCGTAGGTAAATGTAGAGGCAGCGTGCCGACGACGATCACATCGACTCTGGAACCATTCCCGACGCGCATCGTCACCTCGTCCTT
>NW_021258046.1:0-385 GCF_002162155.2 Triticum dicoccoides | reverse complement strand
TTTATTATTGCCTCTAGGGCATATTTCCAACAGTCTCCCACTTGCACTAGAGTCAATAATCTAGTTCACATCACCATGTGATTAACACTGACAGGTCACATCACCATGTGACCAACATCCAAAGAGTTTACTAGTGTCACTAAACTAGTTCACATCATCATGTGATAAAGACTCAATGAGTTCTGGGGTTTGATCATGTTTTGCTTGTGAGAGAGGTTTTAGTCAACGGATCTGAACCTTTCAGTCAACGGATCTGAACCTTTCAGATCCGTGTGTGCTTTGCAAATTTCTAGGTCATATTGTAAACGCTGCTTCCACGCTCCACTTGGAGCTATTCCAAATGGTTGCTCCACTATACGTATCCGGTTTGCTACTCAGAGTCACT
>NW_021258045.1:0-1313 GCF_002162155.2 Triticum dicoccoides | reverse complement strand
TCAGAAAATGGAAAATGGTTTTTTCGTCCAAAGAAAATGAAAACTTCCTTAGGGAACATTGTTTTCCATTCCAATATGCACCCTTGTGCACAATATGAAATCATTTCAATAAACTATGCCATGAATGTGGCCATAAGATTGATCATTTGGCTTGAAAGCAGTGAATCTATAGAGATGATAGCTCATTTCTGAGAACACTTTTTTAAAATAATTGCCTTATTACAAGTTTGTTATTTTTCCTGGGAACTTGGCCACATATAATGACACAATGCGAAGGTTTCCCAATTTTTTGTTTTTTTTTTGAATTTTTTATGCCCGTTTCAAAATGCGGTCAAAACAGCGGGAATGACTGTTCCTAGCTAGTGGTTGAATCTTGGAATTTTTTTGGTGTTTCTCTGATTAAATAGGTACTTATGTAACTAGAAATGATTTTTGGAAAAAATAAATAGCAAACTATGAGGCAGCTGCAGTTCAAATTTGACCCGCTTCCAACTGAATCGACGGGAATTTGTCTTTTTCAAGAGAGGTGGATCAAAACTTTTTTCACCCAACCATTTTGTCAATTTTGCATTATATATGGCCTAGTATTTTATAAAATTGATTTGGTCCATTTTTGCAACAATTATTTGGTAGTTCCTTCACAAAAAAACCTCCTTTTGGGCACTCGGAAAATGAAAAATGAATTTTTCGTGCAAAGAAAATGAAAACTTCCTTAGGCAACATTGTTTGGAATTCCAAGATGTACCCTTGTGCAAAATATGAGATCATTTGAAAAAACTATGCCATGAATGTGGCCATAAGATTGATCATTTGGCTTGAAAGCCATGAATCTTCACGCATGATAGCTCATTTCTGAGAACACTTTTTTAAAATAATTACCGTATTACAAGTTTATTATTTTTCCTGGAAACTTGGTCACATATAATGACACAATGCGAAGGTTTTCCAATATTTTGATGTTTTTTGAATTTTTTATGCCCGTTTCAAAATGCGGTCAAAACGGCGGGCTTGACCGTTCCTAGCTAGTGGTTGAATCTTGGAATTTTTTTGGTGTTTCTCTGATTAAATAGATACTTACGTACCTAGAAATGATTTTTGGAAAAAATAAATAGCAAACTATGAGGCAGCTGCAGTTCAAATTTGACCCGCTTTCAACTGAATCGGCGGAAATTTGTCTTTTTCACGAGAGGTGGATCAAAACTTTTTACACCCAACCATTTTGTCAATTATGTATTAAATATGTCCTAGTATTTTATAAAATTGATTTGGTCCAATTTGCAACAATTATTTGGTAGGCCCTTCACAAAAAAAAA
>NW_021258044.1:0-633 GCF_002162155.2 Triticum dicoccoides | reverse complement strand
AGCCTCCATCGGGGCACAGTTAAACCCCGCCGTGGACGCCGCACTACGAGAGTTCCTGCGCGAGAATTGGGACATATTCGCCTGGCACCCCTCAGACATGCCAGGAATCCCACACAAGCTAGCCGAGCACAGCCTCAATATCCTAAAGGGATTCAACCCGGTCAAGCAGGCTCTCCGGCGTTTCTCTGAACCTAAGAGACAAGCTATGGGAGAGGAACTAGCCAAGTTATTGGAGGCCGGATTCATTAGAGAAATAAAACACCCGGACTGGCTAGCAAACCTAGTGATGGTACCAAAGAAGGACAAATCCTGGCGCCTATGTGTCGATTTCAAGGACCTCAACAAGGCGTGCCCAAAGGATCCCTTCCCCCTCCCCCGCATTCATCAAATTATCGATGCTACCGCAGGACACGAGTCATTGTGTTTCCTCGACGCATACTCCGGCTACCACCAAATCAAGATGGCGGAGTCCGACCAAGCCGCAACGACATTTATCACACCATACAGCCCCTTTTGTTTCAACACAATGCCTTTTGGGCTCAAAAATGGCAGCGCAACATATCAGCGCATGACTCAGACATGTCTGGAAAAACAAATCGGCAAAACAGTAGAGGCATACGTAGATGATGTGGT
>NW_021258043.1:0-513 GCF_002162155.2 Triticum dicoccoides | reverse complement strand
AGGCGGGACACCTACACCGCCATTGACACGCAACCCATCGATGTTGAGGCACCAACTACACCAGCATCGATGTGGAGCTTGCCTGAAGCGGGGTTTGGTCGATACTACCGTCCACACGGAGCTTGGCCCGGGTAGGGCTCGGTCTACACTACCGTCGAAGATGAGCAAGCCCAAGGTGTCGTGCAATCTATGGTGCGGAACATGGCTAGGGTGGGGACGCTGCCTATACCGTCGCCGGCACAAGCTCACCCCAGGTGGGGTGTCATTTACACCGTCGCTGAGGCGGAGCACCGGACATACCGTTGTTGATACGGAGCTCGTCCGGGGAAGGGCGCCATCTACGCGGGCGACATCTACACCAACATAGAACTCGCCAAAGCAACATCATCAACATCTACCCCAACATCCATGCGGTGCACGTCCACAACATCGCCCAAGCACCGGCAAGGCGAAGCTGTACTCCACCGATTTGTCTTTTACTGATGAAGCAATCCATATCTTGCCAGGCACCGA
>NW_021258042.1:0-3619 GCF_002162155.2 Triticum dicoccoides | reverse complement strand
TAATCATGTATTTAAAAAATGCTAAACGTGTATATAAAAATATTTCTAATGAATTTTTTAATGTGTGCTGAAAACCCCCATTGAAAAAGGAAAAATAAGCAACAAAACCTAAAAAAATATAAATTGAGGAAGAAAGATACTAAAAACCAAAAAGAAGCAATGAAAACCAAAAAAAAGAAAAAAAGGAAAGACAGAAAATCCACTGAAAAGGAGAGAAAAGAAACGAAGAAATCTGTTGACAAAACAACGGAATAGGAAAATAAGAAAGAGGAAAACCGGCAGTAAATTGGCCCTTTTCCCTCAAGTAGGCTGCGTCTTCTATTCTGCCACGAACCTCTCTGCGCAATAAGCCAGCAACAAGGAGACCTGAGTTCGGCCCCTACCTGGTGCCATTTTTGTGTGTATTTCATTTGTTGTAAGGGTGCGCTAATGGGCCATCCCATTACTGTGGACACTTCATGCAAGAGCTTCTTCCATCTCGCTTTAAGCAAGATATAACTCTAGCGGTGTCCCAACGCTATTTCTCATACCTAGGTGTAACTCGGTTTCGCCTCCGGGCGTGACCGAGTGGGCCAGGCCAATACTATAGCGCCTGTGGTTTGATTGTAATTTTTATCTTAGTTTTTTCTTATCTGTTTTATTTGTTTGGTTTTTTCTCAACACATGTGTACTTTTTTCATACACATTATACAATGTTTGTATACATTAGGAAAAATATTATACATGTTTAATATTTTTCAAATATATGTCTAGTTATTTCATACACATTGAGCATTTTTTGTATATATTTTTTTCAAAAAAATACATGATTAATATTTCTTCAATTTCATGAATCTGTATATATTTTGAATACACATTAACCATTTCTCAAATTTACATTGAAACATTTTTTTTGAATGATACAAAACAGTTTTCTAAACCATGCGAACATATTTTTACATTGTACATAACATTGTTTTAAAATGCATGAGCATTGTTTCAAATGTAATCTACATTTTTTTGAGTGGTATGGAACATTTTTCTAAAGTGAATGATCATTCTTTACATTATATAATCATTTGTTGAAATGTCAGGTATATTTTTGAAAATGTGTGAACAGTTTTGAAAGGCTAGTAACATTTTTTAATGTTGTCTTCATTATTTAAACTACGGTAGCAATTGTTTTACAATATGTTAACAGATTTCAGTATTCTCATCTATTCTAGCTAAAATACGGGCTATTTTGTAATATCACCTTTTGTTATAATAAGGAGTCACACTAAGGTGAAGCATGTTAATGTTTTACTGTCTTTTTGTGGTGAGGAAACGTTGGTGTTAAGATCAGTAATTAATGTTACAAAAGGTAAATAAAGGCATCAGTTATTATTTTTATACCAGACGGAGATTGCGGAGGGTGACCCTCTGCCACCTATTCTCTTCAACATCATTGTTGATTATGTTAGTGATCCTTGTTGTGGATATGTTGGTGATCCTTTTTGCAAGGGCCAAAGTGGATGGTTATGTTGTTGTCTTTTTGCCACGCTTTATGGATTGTGGGTGTCCAAACTACAATATGTCCATTATATTTGTGGCACATGACATGCAGAAGGAAATTAATATGAAGCTAATCATCTCTGCATTTGAATGGTTATCATGCCTTAAGATTAAATCCACAAAGGTGTTGTTCTTCCTTGGTAAGGTCAAAGAAGTTGAGAACCAGTACCAACAATTGTTTGGTTGTGAGATTGGATCACAACTTCAGTATCCCGGTTTATCCATTTATCACTATAAACTTTTGGATAAGGAATTGAAGGGTATTGTGGATTGCTTCAAGAAAAAGCTCAACGGTTGGAAGGGCAAGTTACTTTCCTATGGGGGTCCTCTTGTCCTGTTCATTGTTTTACCTGCAAGCCTACCAAAGTTTATGTTTTTCTTCTTTGAGATACCCAAATGGGTACATAAAAGATTGAATTATTACATATCTAGATTCTTTCTTAATGTGATGAAGATAAACGAATGTATCGACTAGCTAAGTGGAATATAATTTGTAGGCCAAAATATCGAGGCGGTCCAGTGGTTGACACCTTAAAATTAGGAAAAGTGCTTGTCGAGTAAATGGCTTTTCAGGTTAGTAAATGAGGAAAAGGTGTGGCAAAGCCACGGTCCTAGAGAGGTTTGATGATTGTTAAAGATGATTATTTTAACCATAAGGATCTTTCTTGGTGGGGAATGGCCTAAATACGAAATTTTGGAAAGATACTTAGGCAGGGATACACTGCTAAGTCTCCATACCCAAACATATACCATAGTGTCCAGTTCAAAGATGTTTCCATTGCATCGGCTTTAGGTGAGGTTTCACTCACCACTCAGTATTCGCCACGCCATGACCATCGCCTAGATGTCCAAGGGCCGCTGCCCCCGCGTCTGATCTCTGCCAACATGTGCACCGTCCAGGGACGCGCGCAGTGCTCTCCAACCGAGGAGTCCTGTAGCTCAAGGTGGGCTTTCCACCCCATCTTCCTCTGGCACGACGAGGTGGATGGGGAGGGTAGGAGACGGGGGCGACGACTGGGGTCAAGCCTGGCTGCTACCGTGGGAGCGAGTTGGGAGTACACATTTTTTTCTTGTAATATTTTTACCATCTGGTTGTGCTACTCCTTAATTCTTTTTTTTTTGAGCATTGCTACTCCTTAATTCGGAAGTTGATACTTTGCAATAACGAATGACTATGTAGCGCTGGGGTTTTCCTTCTTTTTTTTGCATGTGCAGTGAATCTAGTTTGTAGACATTCTAATTTTTCCCCGCAGAATATTCTTCACGGCGGTCAACAGTTGACACAAGCCACGACTTGCATGCGTAACGGCAATTCCCCCACACGCTACATGCATGGAGATCATGGGAACTCCGGTGGTTTTAACTTTTAAGCCCGAACGCAGCCTGGCACTCGCTAATTTAGAGGCTGCAAGCAACGTGCGGTTGCTTCCCTGACAGGCAATTTAGGGCAACAAGTCACGCACAGATACCCTCCTCCTCCCCCCAACCTTGGCATATGCTTAGCTAGCTCGATCGCCCGCGGCTTAAACCATTTCAAATACTTCTCTTCCACCCGCTTTCTTCTTCTTCCATGCCGTCTCCTCCTCATCCTCCCTCCCCATACGCATTGACCTAATCAATCCCGGCATTTCCATTCTACGCCGAAGTGGTTGTGTTCTCCAATTCATGTATGCTACGTGAGCAGTGGCTTCAAGCAACTGCATGCATGCACAAACGCTAAATACACGTCAAGATCGCGCGTTCTCTTGGCAACCATGCTGCGCGTGCACCTTCGACCCATGGGCGCGATGCTGCAGCGCGTCCCCGTATCTGCCCTCCTCGTCGACAAGGCAATGGCAATGGCAATGCCAACGGTGGCAATGGGAGGCGGGTACCAGGCGCGGCGGAGCCTGCACGGCGGCGGAGACTCGCCGAACAAGTGGAGGAAGCCGGAGGCGGGGCGCCTGAAGCTCAACTTCGACGGGTCCTCCAGGCACGCGTCCCAGAGCGCGAGTATCGGCGGCGTGTACCGGGACCACAAGGGCGAGTTCGTGCTGGGCTACGCGGAGCGGATCGGCGCGGCCACGAGCTCCGTGGCCGAGCTCGC
>NW_021258041.1:0-1151 GCF_002162155.2 Triticum dicoccoides | reverse complement strand
TGATTCCTATTACAAGAACATGATCAATCTCATACATCACATATCATTCATCACATTCTTCTTGGCCATATCACATCACATAGCATACCCTGCAAAAACAAGTTAGACGTCCTCTAATTGTTGTTTGCATGTTTTACGTGGCTGCTATGGGTTTCTAGCAAGAACGTTTCTTACCTACGCAAAACCACAACGTGATATGCCAATTGCTATTTACCCTTCATAAGGACCCTTTTCATCGAATCCGTTCCGACTAAAGTGGGAGAGACTGGCACCCGCTAGCCACCTTATGCACCAAGTGCATGTCAATCGGTGGAACCTGTCTCACGTAAGAGTACGTGTAAGGTCGGTCCGGGCCGCTTCATCCCACAATACCGTCGAAACAAGATTGGACTAGTAACGGTAAGCATATTGAAGAACATCAACGCCCACAACTACTTTATGTTCTACTCGTGCAAAGATTCTATGCAATAGACCTAGCTCTGATACCACTGTCGGGGAACGTAGCAGAAATTCAAAATTTTCCTACGTGTCACCAAGATCTATCTATGGAGAAACCAGCTACGAGTAGAAGGAGAGTGCATCTACATACCCTTGTAGATCGCTAAGCGGAAGCGTTCAAGTGAACGGGGTTGATGGAGTCGTACTCGTCGTGATTCAAATCACCGATGATCAAGTGCCGAACGCACAGCACCTCCGCGTTCAACACACGTACAGCCCGGTGACGTCTCCCACGCCTTGATCCAGCAAGGAGAGAGGGAGAGGTTGAGGAAGACTCCATCCAACAGCAGCACAACGGCGTGGTGGTGGTGGAGGAGCGTGGCAATCCCGCAGGGCTTCGCCAAGCACCATGGGAGAGGAGGAGTAGGGAGAGAGGTAGGGCTGCACCAAGAGGGAGAGAACTCATGTGTATGGCAGCCCCAAAACTCATCTATATATAGGGGGAAGGGGGGGCTGCGCCCCCTTTAGGGTTTCCCACCCCCAAGGGGTGCGGCCAGCCCTAGATGGCAAAGGGGAGGCGGCCAAGGGGGGAGAGGAGAGGGAGGCGCACCAATATGGGCCTTAAGGCCCATCTGGACTAGGGTTTGCCCCCTCCCACTCTCTCTTGCGCCTTGGACTCCTTGTGGGGGGCGCACCAGCCCTCCTAGGGGCTG
>NW_021258040.1:0-385 GCF_002162155.2 Triticum dicoccoides | reverse complement strand
AGGGCTGGGCCCCACCTGTCATTGACTCAGGGGAGTCAACCAGGGCCCACCCGTGGTCAAGGTCAAAGCCAGCGACGCCGGCGTTTAGCCGCCGGCGAGCCCGACGCGGCGGCGGGAGTGGTTTTGGCCATTTCGGCCACCAAATGGGCCGCGGAGACCACCGGAGTGGAGCTGAGGTCAAACCGCAGCTCTTGGCGGAGTCCATTGGGGTCGGGGTGGCCGGAGTTGGCGCCGGCGACGACTTTGGCGGCCACCGGGGTTCGGTCGAAGATGAACTTGGCGCTAGAGGGGTCGGTGAGGCTCGTGGAGTGGCTAGCTAGGTGCTGCGGGACTCGGTGAGTAAGATGGACACCATCTTGTGGCCGGAGTGTGGCCGGAAGCACGT
>NW_021258039.1:0-20814 GCF_002162155.2 Triticum dicoccoides | reverse complement strand
AGTCAAGTGACAGTGTGCCAATATAAACCAATAATAATGAATGCAAATGACAGTGTGCTCTCCAACGGGTGCTTTTTAATAAGAAGGTGATGACTCAACATAAAAATAAATAGATAGGCCCTTCGCAGAGGGAAGCAGGGATTTGTAGAGGTGCCAAAGCTCGATTTTAAAATAGAGATTGAATAATATTTTGGGCAGCATACTTTCACTGTCAACGCAACAACCATGAGATGGCTGTATCTTCCATACTACATGCATTATAGGCAGTTCCCACATAGAATGGTAAAAGTTTATACTCCCCCAACCACCAACAAGCATCAATCCATGGCTTGCTCGAAACAACGAGTGCCTCCAACTAACAACAGCCCTGGGGGAGTTTTGTTTAATTATATTGATTTGCTTTGATCTTTTTGGATCATGGGACTGGGCATCCCGGTTACCGACCCTTTCTCGTGAATGAGGAGCGGAGTACACTCCTCTTGAGAATAACCCACCTAGCATGGAAGATATAGGCAGCCCTAGTGGAAACATGAGCTGCTCGAGCATACAAAACAGAATTTCATTTGAAGGTTTGGAGTTTGGCACATACAAATTTACATGGAATGGCAGGTAAATACCGCATATAGGAAGCTATGGTGGACTCATATGGAACAACTTTGGGATTTAAGGAATTTGGATGCACAAGAAGTATTCCCGCTTAGTACAGGTGAAGGCTAGCAAAATACTGGGAAGCGACCAACTGAGAGAGCGACAACAGTCATAAACATGCATTAAAACTAATTCACACCGAGTACAAGCATAAGTAGGATATAATCCACCATGAACATAAATATCATGAAGGCTACGTTGATTTGTTTCAACTACATGCGTGAACATGTGCCAAGTCGAGTCACCCAATTCATTCAAAGGAGGATACCATCCCATCATACCACATCATAATCATTCTAATAGCATGCTGGCATGCAAGGTAAACCATTATAACTCATAGCTAATCAAGCATGGCACAAGCAACTATAATCTCTAAATGTCATTGCAAATATGTTTACTTCATAATAAGCTGAATCAGGAATGATGAACTCATCATATTTACAAAAACAAGAGAGGCCGAGTTCATACCAGCTTCTCTCATCTCAATTAGTCCATCATATATCATCATTATTGCCTTTCACTTGCACGACCGAACAATGTGTATAATAATAATAGTGCACGTGCATTGGACTAAGCTGGATTCTGCAAGCATTCAACTCGAGAGAGAAGACAAAATAATATGGGCTCTAGGTTAAATAAACAATCATGCATATAAGAGCCACTAAACATTTTAAATATGGTCTTCTACTCTCAACCCCTCAAAGGAAAGAAAAGAAAATAAAACTATTTACACGGGAAAGCTCCCAACAAGTAAAAGAAGAACGAGAAATCTTTTTGGGTTTTCATTTAATTTCTACTACAAGCATAAAAATTAAACTAACTAATTTTTTTGGTTTTTCTTAAGGTTTATCAAACACACAAGAAGAAAACTTGAAAAAGAAAATTAAACTATCATGGATAATACAATGAAAGAGTATGAGCACCGACGACTAGAATAGTGTGTGAACATGAATGTAAAGTCGGTGAGAAATACATACTCCCCCAAGCTTAGGCTTTTGGCCTAAGTTGGTTTAATGCCACGGACCGCGGCTACTCTCCCCGGTGTACTGAGAGGTGTAATCAGGATACCATTGGTTGGAGATCTCCTCCGGATCCAACTGATAAGATGATGGACAATATGGGTCCAGTGGTGGTTCCGTCTCGGGCTCAGGTTCTGGAGTGGATTCTTGGCCTCGATGAGCGTACACCTCTTCCGGCGTGACAAGAAAATTATCTGCAGTCAAATCAAACAACAAAGGTGCAGGCAAAATAATAGTCTCATTGTGTTTCTTACTAAATCTCAAGTTATATAAGAGCGTCTTATCATCATTTTGAACAATAAAGTTGTGTGCTACCATGCTCCTGTAATCTAAAATGTTAGAAGGCAAAATTGTCTCCTCTTTCTCATAGTGCCTAATAGGTATCCCAAAATGTCTAGCAAGACATGCTGCATAGATACCTCCAAAGATGGGGCCTTTTGTACGACCAGGTTTAAACGTTTAGCAATAACGGCACCCATACTAAAACTATTATCACCAAATAAGGCATGGAAAAGGATAATAATATCTGGGACACTGAAGTTTCCACTATTTCCACGACCAATCAAGCATCTACTATCAAATATGGCAAAGCAGCGTAAAACTGGAAAGTGTATGCTAGAGATTCTCGCATCGGAACCCTTCTTTGGGTCCCCTACAATGATAGTGTTAACAAAGCCATCCACATCCCTAGGAACCGGTTCATCTAATTTTCCCTGAAAGGGTATCCTACATACCGCACAAAAATCACATAAAGACATTTCTCTAAATTCATCATATAAATGAAATGATACTGAAGGCGGTGACTTCTCAAGATAATAATAAAAGTTTTGCACGAAGGTATTGGTGAGTAAGAGATACTGGTCGATCCGGTTGTGGAGGAAATCGGTGAGGCCTACATTATTGATCAAAGAATAAAAATCTTCATAAATTCCAGCTTCTCTCAAGAAATCATCGCATGGTCATTCACATGGCCGTATTTTTGCTATGCGAGGAAGATTATACTTGGCCTTTTCCTTCTCTTTAACTTGTTTTTCCTGGGAGCCTGGGCTAGAAGAGCCCCTCAAAAATCTCTTTAACATTTTCTGAAAATTTATGAAATTTTAGTAACTTCAAAATAGAAGTGAATAAGACTAAACAAGATTGATAGCAACTACTCCTACAAGTGCCTAGAGCCTAAATCATGCATTAGAATTACTTGGAACCTCATAAATTTAACATGCAAGCTCAAGAAGAGGGTCACCAAGGAAGCAAGGGTTTGCAATGAATAAAGCACTAGAACAAAAACTATTTGGAGCAACGGAGGAGTCACATACCAAGCAATAATCTCCCAAAGCAGTTTTGTGAATGGAGCTTTGTGCAAGGAGATCAAAAATCGCAGCAAAATCAGCTAGAATTCGTGCTTGAGCTGGATGGGGATTTTTTTGCGAAGAAGATGGAGTGTGCATAAGTGGAAGGGGGCCACCAGGGGACCACGAGACAGGGGGGACCGCCCAGGGATGGTGGGCGCGCCCTCCACTCTCGTGGCCTGGTGCTTGCCCCTCCTGTAGTGATTTCAGTGCCTAAAATCCTCAAATAATCCATAAAAAATCACACTAAATTTACAGGGCATTTGGAGCAGTTTTATTTTCGGGATATTTTTATTGCACGGATAATTCAGAAAACAGACAGATAATACTATTTTTGCTTTATTTATTTGAAATAACAGAAAGCAAAAAGAAAGTACAAAAGTTTGTGCCTTCTAGTTTCGTCCATCTCATGATCATCAAAATGAATCCACTAACAAGGTTGATCAAGTCTTGTTAACAAACTCATTCCGAGTAACACGGAACCGGAAAAATTTCGAAGTGACACTAAGTTACCTCAACGGGAACATGAACATCCCCACTAATAAGAATATCATAGTTTTTCTTGACAGTAGGGAGAGGAAATTCAAAACCTCCAATAATGATTGATGGAATTTTCTCAATAGAATTTATGCTATGAACTTGAGGTTGTTTCCTCGGAAAATGTACCGTATGCTCATTTCCATTAACATGAAAGGTGACATTGCCTTTGTTGCAATCAATAACAGCACCCGCAGTATTTAAAAAGGGTCTACCAAGGATAATCGACATACTATCGTCCTCAGGAATATCAAGAATGATAAAGTCTGTTAAGATAGTAACATTCGCAACTACGACAAGCACGTCCTCGCAAATGCCGACATGTATAGCAGTTGATTTATCATCCATTTGCAAGGGTATCTCAGTGGGTGTCAACTGCTACATCTTGAGCTTGCGTTGGTTTTCCTTGAAGAGGAAATGGTGATGCAACATTGTAGCGTAAGTATTTCCCTCAATTTTTGAGAACCAAGGTATCAATCCAGTAGGAGGCTCCTCAAGAAGTCCCATGAACCTACACAAACAAACAAAGAACTCGCAACCAACGCAATAAAGGGGTTGTCAATCCCTTCACGGCCACTTGTGAAGTGAGATATAATAGAGATAATATGATAAGATAAATATATTTTTGGTATTTTATAATATAGATGCAGAAAATAAAAGATGCAAATAAAAGTAGATTGGGAGCAAATATGATAAGAGATAGACCCGGGGGCCATAGGTTTCACCAGAGGCTTCTCTCAAGATAGCATAAGTACTACGGTGGGTGAACAAATTACTATCGAGCAATTGATAGAAAAGCGAATAATTATGAGATTATCTAGGCATGATCATGTATATAGGCATCTCGTCCGCAACAAGTAGACCGACTCCTGCCTGCATCTACTACTATTACTCCACACATCGACCGCTATCCAGCATGCATCTAGAGTATTAAGTTCATAAGAACAGAGTAACGCATTAAGAAATATGACATGATGTAGAGGGATAAACTCAAGCAATATGATATAAAACCCATCTTTTTATCCTCGATGGCATCAATACAATACGTGTTTTGCAACCCCTACTGTCACTGGGTAAGAACACCGCAAGATTGAACTCAAAGCTAAGCACTTCTCCCATGGCAAGAAAGATCAATCTAGTAGGCCAAACCAAACTGATAATTCGAAGAGACTTGCAAAGATAACTCAATCATATAAAAGAATTTAGAGAAGATTCAATTATTATCCATAGATAAATTTGATCATAAACCCACAATTCATCGAATCTCGACAAACACACCGCAAAAAGAGATTACATCGAATAGATCTCCACACGAGAGGGGGAGAACATTGTATTGAGATCCAAAAAGAGAGAAGAAGCCATCTAGCTAATAACTATGGACCCGAAGGTCTGTGGTAAACTACTCACAACTCATCGGAAGGGCTATGGTGTTGATGTACAAGCCCTCCATGGTGGAGTCCCCCTCCGGCAGAACGCTGGCGACGGCTCCAAGATGGGATCTCGCGGATACAGAAGGTTACGGCGGTGGAAATTGTGTTTCGGGTGCTCCCTAGATGTTTTCGGGCTATGTAGGCTTATATAGGAGGAAGAAGTACGTCGGTGGCCGCCCGAGGGGCCCACGAGACAGGGGGGCGCACCCTATGGGGGGGCACCCTACCTTGTCGTGGCCCCCTCGGCTGCTTCTTGACTTCCACTCCAAGTCCTCTGGATCACGTTCGTTCCAAAAATCAAGCTCCCGAAGATTTCATTCCATTTGGACTCCGTTTGATATTCCTTTTCTTCGAAATACTGAAATAGAAAAAAAACAGCAATACGGGCTGGGCCTATGGTTAGTAGGTTAGTCCCAAAAATGATATAATTGTGTAAAATAAAGCCCATAAACATCCAAAACAGGTAATATAATAGCATGGAACAACCAAAAATTATAGATACGTTGGAGCCGTATCAAGCATCCCAAGCTTAATTCCTACTCGTCCTCGAGTAGTTAAATGATAAAAACAGAATTTTTTATCTGGAATGCAACCTAGCATAATTCTCAATATAATTTTCTTTATTGTGGCATGAATGTTCAGATCCAAATGATTCAAGATAAAAGCTTACAAAACATAAAAATAATAATGCTTCAAAGCATACTAATAAATAATCATGTCCTATCAAAATAAGATAGCCAAAGAAAGCTTATCCCTACAAAATCATATAGTTAGCCCATGCATCATTTTAATTACACAAAATACTCTCATCATGCACAACCCCGATGACGAGCCGAGCAATTGCTACATACTTTTTAACGCGCTTCAGCTTTTTCAACTCTTACGCAATACATGAGCGCAAGCCATGGACATAGCACTATGGTGGCCTAATATGGTGGTTGTGAGGACAAAAAGTGGGAGAAGATAGTCTCACATCAACTAGGCGTATCAACGGGCTATGGAGATGCCCATCAATAGATATCAATGTGAATGAGTAGGGATTTCCATGCAACGGATGCACTAGATCTATAAATATATGAAAGCTCAACAAAAGAAACTAAGTGGGTGTGCATCCAACTTGCTTGCTCATGAAGACCTAGGGCATTTTGAGGAAGCCCGTCATTGGAATATACAAGCCAAGTTCTATAATGAAAAATTCCCACTAGTATATGAAAGTGACAACATATGAGACTCTCTATCATGAAGATCATGGTGCTATTTTTGAAGCACAAGCGTGGAAAAAGAGATAGTAGCAATTGTCCCTTCTCTCTTTTTCTCTCATTTTTTTCTTTTTTTCGTGGGCTTCTTTGGCCTCTTTTATTTCATGGGCTTCTTTGGCCTCTTTTATTTTTATAAAGTACGAAGTCCCATCCCGACTTGTGGGGGATAGTCTTCAGCATCCTTTCCTCACTGGGACAATGCTCTAATAAAGAAGTTCATCACACTTTTATGGATTTACAACTCAAGAATTACAACTCAAAGCCAGAACAAAATATGACTCTAAATGAATGCCTCTGGCGGTGTACCGGGATATGCCATGAATCAAGAGTGACCTTGCCACAAATACGATGTCAACTACATGATCATGCAAAGAGCAATATGAGAATGATGAACGTGTCATAGTAAACAGAATGGTGGAAAGTTGCATGGCAATATATCTCGGAATGGCTATGGAAATGCCATATAGGTAGGTATGGTGGCTGTTTTGAGGAAGGCTAATAATGGGTTCATGATACCGGCGAAAATTGCGCGGTATAATAGAGCTAGCTAAGTGGAAGGATGAGTGTGCGTATATCCATGAACTCACATTAGTCATAAAGAACTCATATACTTATTGCAAAAGCCTACTTCGCCCTCAAAGCAAAGTACTACTACGCATGCCCCAAGAGGGATGGATTGAAAAAGTTCCATCGCTCGTCCCCGACTGCCAGTCATAAGGAAGACACTCAAAAGAGCACCTCATGCAACAAATTTGTCACACAACTTTTACCATACATGCATGCTACGGGACTTGCCAACTTCAACAACATTATTTCTTAATTTCATAATTATCCACTAGCATGACCCTAACATTACTACCTTTATATCTCAAAACAATTATCTAGCATCAAATTGATCCTAGCATGCAATTCACTTTCTATGATAGTTTTTATTATACCCAACTTGGATGCTCATCATTCTAGGACCAAATTCATAACCAAAGAAAATACCATGCTGTTCTAAGAGACTCTCAAAATAATATAAGTGAAGCATGAGAGACTAGCAATTTCTTCAAAATTAATCCACCGCCATGCTCTAAAAGATATAAGTGAAGCACTAGAGCAAAAACTATCAAGCTCAAAAGATATAAGTGAAGCACATAGAGTATTCTAGAAAATTCTAATCAAATAGGCTTCTCCCAAAAGGTGTGTACAACAAGGATGATTGTGGTAAACTAAAAAGCAAAGACTAATATAATACACGACGCTCCAAGCAAAACACATATCATGTGGCGAATAAAAATATAGCTCCAAGTAAAGTTACCAATGAACGAAGACGAAAGAGGGGATGCCTTCCCGGGGCATCCCCAAGATTAGGCTTTTGGCCATCCTTGAAAATCTTGGGGTGCCATGGGCATCCCCAAGCTCTATTCCATAGTCCATAAAAGCTTTACCCAAAACTTGAAAACTTCACAACACAAAACTCAACAAGAAATCTTATAAGCTCCGTTAGTGAAAGAAAACAAAACCACCACATGAGGTACTGTAATTAACTCATTATTTATTTATTTTGGTGTTAAACCTACTGTATTCCAAGTTCTCTATGGTTCATACGCTTACATACTAGCCATAGATGCATTGAAATAAGCAAACAACACACGAATGGCAGAATCTGTCAAAAACAGAACAGTCTGTAGCAATCTGTAACTAACGCAAACTTCTGGAACCTTAAAAATCCTACCAAAATAGGAAGTCCTCAAAAATTTGTTTATTGATCATCCGCAAAAAGAATCAATGCAAAATCACGTTCATGTGATTTATTGAATGTTTTCTCGTGAGCGCAAAGTTTCTGTTTATCAGCAGAATCAAATCAACTCATATCAAAGGTTATCCTATAGGTTCTACTTGGAACAAACTCTAATTAAAAGATAAAAACACATCTAAACAGAAAGTAGAAACAAAATTTATTACTAAACAGGAATAAAAACAAAGATCATAAAGAAAATTGGGTTGCCTCCCAACTAGCGCTATCGTTTAACGCCCCTAGCGAGGCATAAAAGCGAAGATAGATCTAAGTAGTGCCATCTTTGACACTCGGTTCATAGGTAGCTCGCATGATAGATTCATAAGGTAATTTGACTTTCTTTCTTGTAGAGTGCTCCATGCGTTTCTTTAATGGAAATTGGAATCTAATATTCCCTTCCTTCATATCAATAATCGCACCAATCATTCTAAGGAAAGGTCTACCAAGAATAATAGGGCAACAAATATTGCAATCTATATCAAGAATGATAAAATCAATGGGCACCAAATTTCTATTTGAAGGACATCATTGATCCTTCCTATTGGCTTTTTAATGGTGGAATCCGCAAGGTGCAAATTTAAACAACAATCATCAAGATCATGGAAACCTAGAATATCACATAAAGTTTTTGGAATCGTGGAAACACTAGCACCCAAATCACACAAAGAAAAACACTCATGATCTTTAATTCTAATATTTATAGTAGGTTCCCACTCATCATTAAATTTTCTAGGTATAGAAACTTCGAAATTAAGTTTTTCATCAAAAGATTGCATCAAGGCATCAACAATATGTTTGGTAAACGCTTTATTTTGACTATAAGCATGTGGAGAATTAACAACGGATTGCAACAAGGAAATACAACTTTCTAAAGAACAATTATCATAATCAAAATCCTTGAAATCCGAAATAGTGGGTTCAATACTACTTAAAGTCATGACCTCTCCAATCCCACTTTTACAAAATTTAGCATCAAGATCTAGAAACTCTGAATTTGTGGGACGCCTTCTAAATAAAGTTGACTCATCTCCAGTCCCATTATTACCAAGATTCATATTGCAAAACAAAGATCTAATATGGGACATATCAATAACTTTGAGATCTTCATCATTATTTTCATGGAAACTAGAAGAACACGCTTTTATAAAGCTATATTTCTTAGCACGCAATCTAGCGGTTCTTTCCTTGCACTCATCAATGGAAATTCTCATTACTTTGAGAGAGACTCATTGATATCATGCTTAGGAGGAGAAGATCTAAGTTTAAGTGAATCAACATCAAGGGAAAGTCTATCAACGTTCCTAGCCAAATCATCAACTTTGAGCAATTTTTCTTCAAGCAAAGCACTAAAATTCTTTTGAGAAATCATAAATTATTTCACACTATTCTCAAAATCGGAGGGCAACTTATTAAAATTAACATAAGAATTGTTGTAGGAATTTCCATAATTATTAGAGGAATTACTAGGGAACGGTCTAGGATTAAAATTTCCTCGATAAGCATTGTTTCCAAAACTATTCCTACCAACAAAATTCACATCCATAGATTCATTATTATTCTCAATCAATGTAGATAAAGGCATATCATTGGGATCAAAAGGAGTATTTTCATAAGCTCATCCATCTTTCCACTCAAAACACTAATTTCTTCTATAGCATGCACTTCTTTACTAGTAGATCGTTCGGTGTGCCATTGAGAATAATTAGCCATAATATTATCAAGAAGTTTTGTAGCATATCCTAAAGTGATTTCCATAAACGTGCCTCCGGCGCCCGAATCTAAAAGATTTCTAGAAGCAAACTTCAATCCGGCATAAATTTTTTGTATGATCATCCATAAATTCAAACCATGAGTAGGGCAATTGCGAATCATCAATTTCATTCTTTCCCAAGATTGGGCAACATGCTCATGATCAAGTTGTTTAAAATTCTTAATATCGTTCCTAAGAGTGATGATCTTAGCGGGAGGAAAATACTTAGAGATAAAAGCGTCTTTGTACTTGTTCCAAGAGTCAATACTATTTTTAGGTAAGACGAAAACCAAACTTTAGCACGATCTCTAAGTGAAAACAGAAATAACTTCAATTTAACAATATCATTATATGTATCTTTCTTCTTTTGCATATCACACAAATCAACAAAGTTGTTTAGATGAGTAGCGGCATCTTCACTAGGAAGGCCGGCGAATTGATCTTTCATAACAAGATTCAGCAAAGCGGTATTGATTTCACAAGACTCAACATCATTAAGAGGAGCAATCAGAGTACTACGGAAATCATCATTATTGGTATTCGAGAAATCACACAATTTGGTATTATCTTGCGCCATGGCAACAAGTAATCCAACACACAAGCAAACAGAAAAAGGAAACAAAAGAGAGGAGGAGATTGGGAAAGAGAGGGCAAATAAAATGGCAAGGGTGAAGTGGGGGAGAGGAAAACGAGAGGCAAATGGCAAATAATGTAAATGCGAGGGAGATGAGTTTGTGATGGGTACTTGGTATGTCTTGACTTGAGCGAAGACCTCCCCGGCAATGGCGCCAGAAATCCTTCTTGCTACATCTTTAGCTTGCGTTGGTTTTCCTTGAAGAGGAAAGGGTGATGCAGCATGGTAGCGTAAGTATTTCCCTCAGTTTTTGAGAACCAAGGTATCACTCTAGTAGGAGGCTCCTCAACAAGTCCCACGAACCTACACAAACAAACAAAGAACCCGCAACCAACGCAATAAAGGGGTTGTCAATCCCTTCACCACCACTTGCGAAGTGAGATCTAATAGAGATAATATGATAAGATAAATATACTTTTGGTATTTTATAATATAGATGCAAAAAATAAAAGATGCAAATAAAAGTAGATTGGGAGCAAATATGATAAGAGATAGACCCAGGGGCCATAGGTTTCACTGGAGGCTTCTCTCAAGATAGCATAAGTATTACGGTGGGTGAACAAATTACTGTCGAGCAATTGATAGAAAAGCGAATAATTATGAGATTATCTAGGCATGAACATGTATATAGGCATCACGTCGGCAACAAGTAGACCGACTCCTGCCTGCATCTACTACTATTACTCCACACATCGACCTCTATCCAACATGCATCTAGATTAAGTTCATAAGAACAGAGTAACGCATTAAGCAAGATGACATGATGTAGAGGGATAAACTCAAGCAATATGATATAAACCCCATATTTTTATCCTCGATGGCGACAATGCAATACGTGTCTTGCAACCCCTACTGTCACTGGGTAAGAACACCGCAAGATTGAACCCAAAGCTAAGCACTTCTCCCATGGCAAGAAAGATAATTCTAGTAGGCCAAACAGAACCGATAATTCAAAGAGACTTGCAAAGATAACTCAATCATATAAAAGAATTCAGAGAAGATTCAATTATTATCCATAGATAAACTTGATCATAAACCCACAATTCATCGGATCTCGACAAACACACCGCAAAAAGAGATTACATCAAATAGATCTCCACAAGAGAGGGGGGGGACATTGTATTGAGATCCAAAAAGAGAGAAGAAACCATCTAGCTAATAACTATGGACCCGAAGGTCTGTGGTAAACTACTCACAACTCATCGGAAGGGCTATGGTGTTGATGTAGAAGCCCTCCGTGGTGGAGTCCCCCTCCAGCAGAACGCCGGCGACGGCTCCAAGATGGGATCTCGCCGATACAAAAGGTTACGGCGATGGAAATTGTGTTTCGGGTGCTCCCTGGATGTTATCGGGTATGTAGGCTTATATAGGAGGAGGAAGTACCTCGGTGGCCGCCCAAGGGGCCCACGAGACAGGGGCGCGCCCTATAGGGGGGGGGGGCTACCTTCTCGTGGCCGCCTCAGCTGCTTCTTGACTTGCACATCAAGTCCTCTGGATCACGTTCGTTCCAAAAATCACGCTCCCGAAGATTTCATTCCATTTGGACTCCGTTTGATATTCCTTTTCATCGAAATATTGAAATAGGAAAAAAATTAGCAATACGGGCTGGGCCTCCGATTAGTAGGTTAGTCCCAAAAATGATATAATTGTGTAAAATAAAGCCCATAAACATCCAGAACGGGTAATATAATAGAATGGAACAATAAAAAATTATACATACGTTGGAGACATATCATCAACTTACTTAATTCAAGTCTAAGGTACAAGGAAAGAGGCATAACACTAACACCGGCTCCTAAATCACATAAAGCAGTTTTAACATAATTTCTCTTAATAGAGAAAGGTATAGTGGGTACTCCAAGATCACCAAGTTTCTTAGGTATTCCACCCTTAAACACTACTAGAATCAGGGATTTTGCCGTCCGCTAGCGGACGACAAAGAAGGTCTTTGCCATCAGCTACCAAGAAGCGGACGGCAAACAACTGGCAGACAACAAAGAAGGTCTTTGCCATCAGCCATTTCTTACTGATAAGGATTATGAATTCTCTGTTGATCCTAACATAATTACTTTGGTTGAATTTGATCCTTTTTATGGCTATGAATCTGAAACTGTTGTGGCACATCTTACTAAATTAAATGATATAGCCACCCTGTTCACTAATGATGAGAAGTCTCGCTATTATTATATCCTTAAGATATTTCCATTCTCATTAAAGGGTGATGCTAAAACTTGGTTTAATTCTCTTGATCCTGGTTGTGTGCGTTGTCCCCAGGATATGATTTATTACTTCTCTGCTAAATATTTCCCTGCTCATAAGAAACAAGCTGCCTTGCGGGAAATATATAATTTTGTGCAAATCAAAGAAGAGAGTCTCCCACAAGCTTGGGGGAGGCTTCTCGGATTACTTAATTCTTTTCCTGATCATCCTCTTAAGAAAAATGAAATACTTGATATGTTTTATAATGGACTAAGCGATGCTTCCAAGGACCACTAGGATAGTTGTGTTGGTTGTGTTTTCAGGGAAATAACAGTCGACCAAGCTGAATTGTTATTGAATAATATGTTGACTAATGAAAATAATAAGACTCTTCCTGAGCCAATTCCTAAGGCAATTCCTAAGCCAATTGAACCAACTCCTGAGCCTGTTCCTAAACCAACTCCGAGGAAGAGGGGTGTTCTATTTCTCAGTCCTGAAGATATGCAAGAGGCAAAGAAATCAATGAAAGAAAAAGGTATTAAAGCCAAAGATGTTCAAAATTTACCTCCTATTGAAGAATACATGGTCTTAATATACCGCCTGTCGAAGAAGCACACGGTCTTGATAACCCGATACAGGTAGTAAAGGTAAATTCTCTCTATAAATATGATAAAGTTGAAATCCCATCTACTAAATTTCCTAGCAAGTGTTTGGATGAATTTGATGATTTTACGTCTAGGCAAGAAAGTTTTAATGCTTTTGTTGGTAGAGAATTAAAGAGTAATGCTGACATGATAGGATGCTTGAGTGGTTATATTGCTAGAGTTAAAGGTGAACTTAAACTCATTAGCAAGTATGCTTCTATGGTTACTACTCCAGCAGAACAAGTACTTAAAGCTCAAAATGATTTGCTTGATGAATTAAATAATAAACATGATTTTGCTGTTAGAGTGGCTAATGTCGTGGTTCTAAGTATGACAGTAGAATGGGGGGTAGGTATGGAGAGGCAAGATCCTAGCTATGGAGTAGTTGTATACGCAAGGGATTTACGAGTTCAGGCCCTTCTCGGAGGAAGTAATAGCCCTACGTCTCGGAGCCCGGAGGCGGTCGACTGGATTATAAGCGTATGTGTTACAGGGGTGCGAACCCTTCTACCTGTGGAGGGGGGTGGCTTATATAGAGTGCGCCAGGACCCCAGCCAGCCCACGTAGGAGAGGGTTTAAGATGCGTTAAGGCCAGGCGTTACTGGTAACGCATTACATAAAGTATCATTATGACCATAAACACTATTTAACTACAGACCGTTTGGACACCGAGTGGCTCTTGGACTCCTGGTGGTCAAGTGGGTCTTCATGGTCGAGTGTCTTTGAATCTGTCGAGTGGGAACCTACCAGGTCGACTGGAAGACTGCTTCTCTTGTGAGTGTCCCTATGGAGGGTACCTTTGGGCAGGTCTATGACCCTACCCCAGGTATATGACTTCATCATTAGCCCCCGAATGGATCGAGGTTTCAGTGAGGAAGGAGTTGATGATCTTTCCGACCTGTTCTTCGTGTTGTGAGTGTGTCTTACTCTGGATCAACGACCTTTTAGTGATTGCATCAACTTCTCTTTCAGTCGCCTTGATCCATTCTCCATGTTTGTCGAGTGAACTCCGTGAACCTGAGGATTTTTGAGCGACGGATCCGAGGAAATCTGTCATCTGACGAGCTGCTCTGCAGTTAGCGGATTTCGCGGGATCCGAATTTTGGGAAGCGCGCAAAGCGGAGAAAACCGCAGCACTCGGATGGGATAAGACGATGACGCCTCGATCTTCATGCCGCCTTTTTCGCCACGTATTGTGCGCGCGCCTGTTGCGGGATGGTGACGGGATTGCCTGGGCCTACCGGTCAGCCACTCGGAAGCGGCCCCATATAAAGCGTTGGACAGGGCATTTTGAACAGTGCGACCTTAGACTTCTCCTCCCTCCGCCTCCAAACCTTCTCGCCGCGCTCTTCGTCTGTCTAGCGCCGAAGCTCGGTACTTGCCTTGCCGGCGACCATGGTGAAGGAGAAGACCGCAGCCCTGGAACGGGTGAAGAAGGCGGCGGTGAAGGCCAAGGGGAGAGCGCCCAGTCGGGGCGGCTCCTCTTCGCGGTCCAAGCTGCCGCAGGGCTGGGTTCAAGGAGACTGGATCCGCTCGACCATCACCGAGAAGGACCTCGCC
Organism: Triticum dicoccoides; assembly: GCF_002162155.2. Lineage (NCBI taxonomy): Eukaryota > Viridiplantae > Streptophyta > Magnoliopsida > Poales > Poaceae > Triticum > Triticum dicoccoides. Next base: position 6,005 of record NW_021258039.1, on the reverse strand, counting down.
GATCTGGCCAATGAAGGACTAATCCCCCATGGGTCGGCGAGGCTTCCGGGCACAGAGTGGCAATCACAGCCTGAAGAGGGTGAGTGTGTCCTCCTGGCCACCCACGTAGATCGGGGGTTTTCTCTGCCGCCAAATCCTTTTTTCCGGGGGTTCTTGAACTTTTTCGGAGTGCAACTCCATCATTTCACTCCGAACTCCATTGTCTATCTTGCTGCTTTCATTTCGCTATGCGAGAATTTCTTGGGTTGTCGACCGCACTAGGGTCTCTTCAAGCACATATTCACCTGTCGCTCTCAGACGGTGAAGAAAACGAGCCCAAATGACGAGAGGACCCAAGTAATCCAGATGTGTGGGGGACTCGGGGTCCAGATGAGGGGGAAGAGCGCCTTTCCAGCTATGACTCTCCCCGACTCGGTTAGAGGGTGGCAGTCGACCTGGTTTTACTGCCAAGACCAGCCGACGCCGGGGCAGTCGACTGGGCTCCCTCCTTTCTCCATGAGTCGAGTGAACAAGCCATCTTCCCTGAAGGTGTTACCAGAGGAGAAGGCCCAAGTAAAGTTGTTGATGGAGCGTGTAGTCCAGCTTATTCGCGATGGGGTGACCGGCATGGATCTCCTGGAGGTTTTTCTCCGACGGCGTATTCAGCCACTCCAATACCGAGGTCATCCGATGTGGATGTATTATGGTACGGATGATACCACTCGGGTCCATCCAGAGGAGGTCGACGACGCCACGCTGGAGAAGTGAATGACTGCCATCACAGGAAACAAAGACAACCCTCGCGGAGCTAGGAGAATTCCACCGCTCGACCAGAGTTACCAACCAGACCAGGTATAACCACTTATCTCCGACTGTGATTCTGCTGCATTCATTCTGTTTTGATGCCAATTCGTCGACTGACTTTCACCTTGTTTTGTTGTCTTCTAGGTCACCACTGAGATGTACTCGATGCCCAACGGGGCGCAGGAAACAGTCGAAGAAGAAGAAGGAAGTGGAGGTGAAAGTCCGGTGGAATGGGAGTCCAACGGCGAGGAGGATGAGGAGGATGATAGCTCTGATGACGAAGAGGAGGAAGAGGAGGAAGACATCGATCCTCCTCGCTCGGAGGGAAGGTCCAAGCTGACGCATGACCCAGCGGCCGGGCGCGGTAAAGCTGTTGTGCCCACTGGGCAGTCGACGAAGCGACCTAGGACAACTTCTCCTGCGCCGACTGAGAAACAGCTGAAGCAACCTCGAGCGACATCGTCAAAGCCGGCGAAGGCCCTGCCCAAGATGCGAATGGTCATCCCCACCATCTCCGAGTAACCAACAGAACCTTGTACTACCTTGTTCAACATGAGTGAACTTTTGGTCGACTCGATGCTGATCGGCCGATTCTTGAAATCTACAGCGCCGCTACATGCGAGACTTCAGCCAAGCACGAAGATCAGGAAATGGAGGATGCGGCCACCTCCAACCTTGGTAAGATCCCTGAGGTTTCGCTTTTAGTCGACTGGAGCTTTTAGTCGATTGGACTTCCATGTTTACTTCTGAATCTTTCTTGTAGTTCTGCCTCACGTCATTGATCTCCCCGATGATGACGAGGAAGCGCCATTGAGGAAGAGGAAGAACAAGAAAGTGCCTGCTGGCAAGGCTGCTCAAGCAGCGGCGATTCTTGAGACGCTGATTTCTGAGGGAGGCAACCCCACTCGGACTTCTGTGTCTTTCGCTGTACCGCTGACAAGTACCCGACCCACTTCGTCGACTGTTGATCCACCATCTCTCTTTGCTACACACCACGTCCCGGAAGACCAAGTAAGTGCTGCTAAGGAGGCCTTTACGCCAGGCAGGGATCATGATGGAGCAGGTGAAAGCGGTCCGAGAGGCTAGTCAGGCGGCCTATGATGCTAGTTCAGCTCTCCAGAGCAATGTCCAAGTAAGTCAGTCGCTGCTTGCTTTGTTAGGATATGCTACCTGAAACTGCTTCCTTCTGGAGATTTCCATATCTGTACACCCACTGGGTGTGTGTGTCGATTGAACTTTTGTGGGGGCACGCTGAGTGCACCCACTGGGTGTAGTCCCCGAGACTATGGTCGACTGCGTGCAGTCGGCTATAGTCTTTATGTTGTGATCTTCTTCACTCGACCTGGACGGACCAAGTCGAATGGAACCGTAAAACCGGTGGGGGCACGCTAAGTGCACCCACTGGGTGTAGTCCCCGAGACTATGGTCGACTGCGTGCAGTCGACTATAGTCTAAAGAGTTATATATACATATATATTTTTTACTGCGGCTGACCGCTGACAATTAGCCATGGTTTTAGAATCATAACTTTTTGCCTCTTTTGGTTGACTGGTCGAACCAAATCGGTAAACCAGTGGGGGCACGCTGAGTGCACCCGCTGGGTGTAGTCCCCGAGACTACTGTCGAATGTTTTGATTCGACTGTAGTCTTAGAAATGCTACTATTTTTCCTTAATCACTCGGAAGTGATCTGTCTTTGATGTCTTTCGTTTGTTGACTCTTTGCAGAAATCTTGCGAGCTTGTGGCTCGCTATACTAAGTTAGAGAACAAGCAGATCCAGCTCAACCTCGATTGGAAGCTTGCTCAGGAAAATTTGCAGAAGGCAAAGGATGAAGCAAAAGGTATGGCTGGTGAGAATTTTTGACGACTGCCTTTGTTTTTCTGCTCATTCTCAACTCTGTTCTCATTGTTGCTTTGCAGATAAACTGGAAGAGACTTTGAAGGAGAAGGACCTTGACCTTGCAGAGGCACAGAAGGCGGCTTTGTAGAAAACAAAGCTCGCTGAAGAGAAGCTTGCCTCAGTCGACAAACTCGAAGATGAAAATGCCAAGCTGAAAGCTGCTCTTGACGCGGCTAACAAGGAAGTTAGTCGACTGAAGAACGACAAGATTGTTCTGTCTGACAAGGCTAGCCAACTGGCGGGGAAGCGAAATGACCTGGAGATTTATCTTGGAGGGCTCGCCAAGAAGCTGTTTCTCATGCTTGAAGGTAATCTCTTTTATCCGACTGTCTTGCGCTCACTGGCTCATCACATGATCGCTATTTTGAGTCTGAGCTATGTTTTCAGAATTCTGCCAAACTTTGAAGAAGAAACCAGTCAAGTGGAAACCATCTTGGACCCCATCAACTCTCCTGTGAAGGACGAAGCTGCTATGAATGTGCTCCGACTGGAGTCTCGCGTTGCTAGCATGGTGGATTATCTTGCTCGACTGAAAGTTGCGGTGTCGCGGATCGACTCGACTCTCTGGCCAGAATAGGCTTTTCAGAATGATCTTGAATCCCTGATGACTCGACTGAATGAGGTTCCAAGTCGAGTGCAGGAATGGAAAAAGTCTTCTGCCAGCTGTGGTGCTGATGTTGCTCTATCTCTGGTTCCTGTCCACTGCAAAGAAGCGCAAGAGGACAAGCTGGTGTCTCTCAAGGTTGCCAATACCAGGAAGCATGACTTCAGATCTTTCATGGAAACTTTCATCGCTGCTGCTACCCGTATTGCCGACGGGATCGACCTCGACAAGTTTGTTGCACCTTCCAGTCCTCCGCCGGAGGAGTAAAAAACTTCTAAGTCCCACTTTAAATTTGCCTCGGAATGCCGAGTGGTTTCTGTAACTGATAAACTTTAACAGGCTTAACGCCCGAGCACTTTTGGATCCGTAGGACGTTTATCCGAACTTGATTTTTCCTTTAACATGCTTTGTTTGCCTTCGAGAGAACTTTATTCCTCATTCGGAAGATTTTCCGTTGAAATTCCAGTCGACTTGTGCTTCATCTATCCTGCGGGTAGAGATGGAACACAGACTGCGACTGACCTTGTCGTCCTTACGGATTGGGACGAACCACACGTTGTACTTGTGGCGAAGCTCCGAAGGAGGAGGTAGCAGTCGACCTGCACCTCGTCGTCCTTGCGGATTGGGATGAATTCCTTACTTAAGCGAGCACTGGGCTGCAACTAAGCCCCCGAGTGGGAGGTTTGCTCTCCACTCGGTAGGATTTCTATTACTTAGGCGAGCACTGGGCTGCAGCTAAGCCCCCGAGTGGGAGGTTTGGTCTCCACTCGGTAGGATTTTTATTACTTAGGCGAGCACTGGGCTGCAGCTAAGCCCCCGAGTGGGAGGTTTGCTCTCCACTTGGTAGGATTTTTATTACTTAGGCGAGCACTGGGCTGCAGCTAAGCCCCCGAGTGGGAGGTTTGCTCTCCACTCGGTAGGATTTTTATTATTTTGGATGTTTAAGGCGAATCCTTGGGCTGTTGTAAGCCCCCGAGTGGGAGGCTGGCTCACCACTCGGCAGGATTTGAATACTTAGGCGAGTACTTGGACTGCAGCTAAGCCTCCGAGTGGGAGGCTGGCTCGCCACTCGGTAGGATTTTGAATACTTAGGCGAGTACTTGGACTGCAGCTAAGCCTCCGAGTGGGAGGTTGGCTCGCCACTCGATAGGATTTTGAATACTTAGGCGAGTACTTGGACTGCAGCTAAGCCTCTGAGTAGGAGGCTGGCTCGCCACTCAGTAGGATTTTGAATACTTAGGCGAGTACTTGGACTGCAGCTAAGCCTCCGAGTGGGAGGCTGGCTCGCCACTCGGTAGGATTTTGAATACTTAGGCGAAGCGGATTCGCAGCTAAGCCCCCGAGTGAGAGACCGGCTTGCACTTGGAAAGGATTTTTTTTACAAACTTAGGCGAATCGGATTCGCGACTAAGCCACCCACTGCGGGAAATTTCAACAAAAAGCAATAACAATCACTGGGAAAATTATAACATTCTTGTCTTAGATAAACAAACTACAAAAGTACTTTTATTACATCTCATCCGAGTATGTTTTAAGTGTAAAAGGGCGGAGCAGCTCCGCGTTCCAAGCTCGAGGCTCGTCGATCTGGCGATCAACGTTGTAGAGATGATATGCTCCGTTGTGGAGGACTCTTGTGATGATGAAGGGACCTTCCCAAGTTGGGGCGAGCTTGTGTGGTTTCTGTTGATCCACTCGGAGGACTAAATCTCCCTCTTGGAAGGCTCGACTCTTCACATTTCTGGCATGGAACCGACGCAAGTCTTGCTGATAGATAGTCGAGCGGATCAGGGCCATTTCTCTCTCCTCTTCCAAGAGGTCGACTGCATCTTGTCGAGCTTGTTCCGCTTCTTCTTCAGAGCATAGCTCGACTCGAGGCGCATTGTGAAGCAGGTCACTCGGCAGAACTGCTTCAGCTCCATAGACCAGGAAGAATGGAGTTTCCCAGTCGACTGATTAGGAGTGGTCCTCACTCCCCAAAGAACTGATGGAAGTTTGTCGACCCAAGCTCCTGCTGCGTGCTTGAGATCACGCATCAGCCGTGGTTTCAGTCCTTTGAGAATGAGGCTGTTTGCTCGTTCTGCTTGTCCATTCGACTAGGGATGAGCCACTGAAGCATAGTCGACCCGTGTGCCTTGAGAGGCGCAGAAGGCTTTGAACTTGTCATTATCGAAGTTTGACCCATTATCGGTGATGATGCTATGTGGAACTCCATATCTGAATATCAACTCTCTGATGAAACTGATAGTAGTGCATGCATCGAGGTTCGTGATGGGCTTGGCTTCGATCCACTTGGTGAACTTGTCAACTGCTACTAGCAAATGAGTGAAGCCGCTTCTTCTAGTTCTCAACGGTCCAATCATTTCTAATCCCCAAACAGCGAAGGGCCAGACGAGTGGAATGGTCTTCAAGGCTGAGGCGGGCTTGTGCGACATGTTGGAATAGAACTGACATCCTTCACACTTGTCAACTGTTTCTTTTGCCATTTCGTTTGCTTTTGGCAAATAAAATCCCGATCGGTATGCTTTAGCCACAATGGTCCGAGAGAACGCATGATGGCCACAGGTCCCCGAGTGGATATCCTCAAGAATTATCCGACCTTCTTCTGGCGTGATGCACTTCTGGCCGACTCCAGTCACGCTTTCTCTGAACAACTGTCCCTTGATCACTTTAAAGGCCTTGGATCGTCGGACGATCTGTCGAGCCTCTTCTTCATTCTCT
>NW_021258038.1:0-1423 GCF_002162155.2 Triticum dicoccoides | reverse complement strand
TTTTTTAGTCTGTGTTTTCTGCTCCTCTCTCGCGCAATGTGGAAGATGTTGGTTTTAAAGGCTAGCAGGGGCAGCCAGTGCTGGAGTAATTAGTGGTTTAGTACTATAATTGTTCTGCTTCCACATATTTCTTCCTTGATTATACCGTACATAATCTTAGTGGTTGTGCTCCGGGGGTAGATAATAGATTCTGACATGTTATTACTTACAGGTTGTCAAGTAGTAAACTTTATGATAAGGGGTCCTGCCTATTCCAGTTATGCATATTGTCAGCGTATTCCTAAAAGTAATGTGAATTGACGTGCTTTTATTTTTATTTTTCCAGTTGGATGACATGACTCTGGATGTCTTGTAATGAATAGGCTGTTTTAGAGTTATAATGATATTGTGCAAGTACCTTGGCCGCAATTTTTTTGTGGTAGGTTCAATAAAGTCCAGCAACTTAAAATATCTACATGAACAGTTCAACTAAGTTTTTTTTTTGAAAAAACTCAGACTTTATTCATTTGTAATAAGTAGTACATCGTTTATGAGGATCATTAAAATTTCGTTTAAAGGCACCTCAAACCAATCAGAAGTCAAAGAAAATCTAGCTAATCTAGCAAGCTCATGAGCTACTTTATTTGCTTCCCTATTACAGTGTTTAAATCTAGCAATAACGAAATCGCAAGCATAATGTAAACAATCATCAAAGATTGCTGCCGCCGCACCCGCCGATTGTCCTCCATCATTCATAGTATCAATCACCTCCAAATTATCTGAATTTATAATAAGGCGATTGCATCCCGCCCGTTGCGCCAGTGTTAGACCGAATTTTAGAGCTAAAGCTTCCGCCATCAACACATCTGCGCAAAAAATCTATTTTCTCATTTCCTCCAGCTATGAACATGCCTTTGTCATCTCGGAGGACCGCTCCCATGGAACCCCTAAGAAGATCGTGATCAAAAGAAGCATCAACATTAAGTTTAACGAAACCTCTTGGAGGACAAGACCAACTCTCCATTTTGATCGACGCCTTGGGTGAAAATGCATTAACAATTTTTTTTGTTAGAGCAAGAATCCCCATTGAGATCTGAGTTACATTTTGAGTTTTTTCATTGTGTACCAGCTTCCTTCTTTCCCACCATAGGTACCATGCTGAAATAGCAATCATCTCAGGTACATTATGGTAACCCAATATCCACAAATGTTGATATGGTAGGAGTAGTAGATACTCCAACACCGCCTCTCCCGCACGGTCAACTTCACAAGCTTTATCAATAATATCATTCATCCCTAGCCTTTTCAAGACCTCCTTTGCTTTACTACAGCGGAAGAGCATATGTTTTGTATCTTCTAAACCCTCCGAGCACGTGGGGCAGATGGGTGAGATCTTCATATGTCTGTTTGCTAGCGTAACCCGACATGGGATTGTACCATGTAG
>NW_021258037.1:0-1883 GCF_002162155.2 Triticum dicoccoides | reverse complement strand
CTCCACTTGGTAGGATTTTTATTACTTAGGCGAGCACTGGGCTGCAGCTAAGCCCCCGAGTGGGAGGTTTGCTCTCCACTCGGTAGGATTTTTATTATTTTGGATGTTTAAGGCGAATCCTTGGGCTGTTGTAAGCCCCCGAGTGGGAGGCTGGCTCACCACTCGGCAGGATTTGAATACTTAGGCGAGTATTTGGACTGCAGCTAAGCCTCCGAGTGGGAGGCTGGCTCGCCACTCGGTAGGATTTTGAATACTTAGGCGAGTACTTGGACTGCAGCTAAGCCTCCGAGTGGGAGGCTGGCTCGCCACTCGATAGGATTTTGAATACTTAGGCGAGTACTTGGACTGCAGCTAAGCCTCTGAGTGGGAGGCTGGCTCGCCACTCAGTAGGATTTTGAATACTTAGGCGAGTACTTGGACTGCAGCTAAGCCTCCGAGTGGGAGGCTGGCTCGCCACTCGGTAGGATTTTGAATACTTAGGCGAAGCGGATTCGCAGCTAAGCCCCCGAGTGAGAGACCGGCTTGCACTTGGAAAGGATTTTTTTACAAACTTAGGCGAATCGGATTCGCGACTAAGCCACCCACTACGGGAAATTTCAACAAAAAGCAATAACAATCACTGGGAAAATTATAACATTCTTGTCTTAGATAAACAAACTACAAAAGTACTTTTATTACATCTCATCCGAGTATGTTTTAAGTGTAAAAGGGCGGAGCAGCTCCGCGTTCCAAGCTCGAGGCTCGTCGATCTAGCGATCAACGTTGTAGAGATGATATGCTCCGTTGTGGAGGACTCTTGTGATGATGAAGGGACCTTCCCAAGTTGGGGCGAGCTTGTGTGGTTTCTGTTGATCCACTCGGAGGACTAAATCTCCCTCTTGGAAGGCTCGACTCTTCACATTTCTGGCATGGAACCGACGCAAGTCTTGCTGATAGATAGTCGAGCGGATCAGGGCCATTTCTCTCTCCTCTTCCAAGAGGTCGACTGCATCTTGTCGAGCTTGTTCCGCTTCTTCTTCAGAGCATAGCTCGACTCGAGGCGCATTGTGAAGCAGGTCACTCGGCAGAACTGCTTCAGCTCCATAGACCAGGAAGAATGGAGTTTCCCAGTCGACTGATTAGGAGTGGTCCTCACTCCCCAAAGAACTGATGGAAGTTTGTCGACCCAAGCTCCTGCTGCGTGCTTGAGATCACGCATCAGCCGTGGTTTCAGTCCTTTGAGAATGAGGCTGTTTGCTCGTTCTGCTTGTCCATTCGACTAGGGATGAGCCACTGAAGCATAGTCGACCCGTGTGCCTTGAGAGGCGCAGAAGGCTTTGAACTTGTCATTATCGAAGTTTGACCCATTATCGGTGATGATGCTATGTGGAACTCCATATCTGAATATCAACTCTCTGATGAAACTGATAGTAGTGCATGCATCGAGGTTCGTGATGGGCTTGGCTTCGATCCACTTGGTGAACTTGTCAACTGCTACTAGCAAATGAGTGAAGCCGCTTCTTCTAGTTCTCAACGGTCCAATCATTTCTAATCCCCAAACAGCGAAGGGCCAGACGAGTGGAATGGTCTTCAAGGCTGAGGCGGGCTTGTGCGACATGTTGGAATAGAACTGACATCCTTCACACTTGTCAACTGTTTCTTTTGCCATTTCGTTTGCTTTTGGCAAATAAAATCCCGATCGGTATGCTTTAGCCACAATGGTCCGAGAGAACGCATGATGGCCACAGGTCCCCGAGTGGATATCCTCAAGAATTATCCGACCTTCTTCTGGCGTGATGCACTTCTGGCCGACTCCAGTCACGCTTTCTCTGAACAACTGTCCCTTGATCACTTTAAAGGCCTTGGATCGTCGGACGATCTGTCGAGCCTCTTCTTCATTCTCT
>NW_021258036.1:0-1187 GCF_002162155.2 Triticum dicoccoides | reverse complement strand
GGCGGCAGGGTCGGGACGAGGCCGACGGGGCGATGGGATGGGGGCGCCGGGCGCTGGGGCGCTGGGTGTGTGGCGGCGCTGGGAGGGAGAGGGAGAGACGTGCGGGGGGGAAGAGTGGGGGTTCGTGGGATAGGGTTAGGTCACGGTGGGGGGTTATGGAGGGTTAGGTGGGCCGTCCTGGCCGGTTGGGCCGTGGGGCGGCCTGGTGGCCAGCTGGGCCACGAGGCCCAGCGGGGGGGGCTTTTCTGTTTTTATTTCTTTTGTTCTAATTTGTTTATTATCCTTTTTCTGTTTTCTATTTTATTTTAGTTCCTCTTTTATTTTAGTTTTATAGACTATAAAAGTAGTCCCTAATTTGGTGTTAGTAATTAGCTACTGCCACATAAGTTTGGGCAACAAAATAAAATAGCTTAATATTTTTTTTATCGTAAAAGGCATTCAACAAATTGTTTTTGCTACTGTTTAAAACATTTTAGAGTATTTTACACCTTTATAAAAGTGTGGTTTCTCCACCATACTTACGTATGCATTATTTGGCTCACTCCGAACATTTTAGTTTTGATAATTGAAAACTTTTATTGTTTGCTTGGTTATAAATTTGAATTTCGAACTAGGTTCCGAACTAACGCGAGTTTATCCATAGTAACCGAGGTGACGTGGCATCATTAGCGGGGATTAATGTAGCTTAATTACCCGGGCGTCACAATTCTCCTCCACTACAAGAAATCTCGTCCCGAGATTTAAGAGGGGGTATAAGGGGGAAGGTCTGGTTACGAAATCCTAACGAATCTTCTCAGTCTTGGTTGCTCTTCTTGAAGAGGTCGATCCATTACATTGACATCTTCATTTCTCTGATTCAGGTCATCATGGTGATGTCGTCCTTTGCTTCCTTTGCTTCAGGATCTCCAACGTACTTACGAATAGGTAAGGGGCAGCTTGACTACGACAGAATGCTTGTGAGGGATACAACCTGGGGGTTAACCCATGAAGGAGCATAAGATTATCTCTCGAGTTGAACATATAAAATACCTCGAGAGTAAGGTACGAAGGTACAATAAGAGGTTCCAAGCGGATAAATAGTTGCTCGAAGTCCGAACCAGAGTGAGAAAGGGGTTCAGAGTAGCGACAGTAAATATTGCGTCTGATACCATAATAGAGCACTAGGAAGGTGGCCCATGATTTAAATA
>NW_021258035.1:0-391 GCF_002162155.2 Triticum dicoccoides | reverse complement strand
CGGTCTATACCTCAGGGGGGCATTGTAAAATATTCCTTTTCCAAATTTTCTTTCATAGCCATGATTGGCACATGTGGGTCACCATGTTCAAGAAAGTTTGTGTGATTTGGAGGTGGTGGGGAAAATCACATTTTTTTCAAAAACTGGCTTAAGTTAGACCAAATGGCCCCTCCGGAATGCGGTCATTTTTTGACCACCTCCAAATGACCTCAACTTTGGCACACATGATCTATTGCACAAACAAAGGTGGGTTTCCGAGGTTTTATAATTTTTTGAATTTTTTATTAATTTATAATGCCCTCTAGACTGACTTGTTAAAACATTAGTCTATACCTCAGTAGGCATTGTAAAATATTATTTTTTCCAAAATTTCTTTCATATCCATGATTGG
>NW_021258034.1:0-2028 GCF_002162155.2 Triticum dicoccoides | reverse complement strand
TGAAAGTGATAACATGAGAGACTCTCTACTATGAAAATCATGGCGCTACTTTGAAGCACAAGTGTGGTAAAAGGATAGTAACATTGTCCCTTCTCTCTTTTTCTCTCATTTTTTGGGCCTTTTATTTTTTATGGCCTTTCTCTTTTTTTGGGCCTTCTCTTTTTTATGGCCTTTCATTTTTTATTTATTCCTCACTTGGGACAATGCTCTAATAATGATGATCATCACACTTCTATTTATTTACAACTCAATGATTACAACTCGATACTAGAACAAAGATGACTCTATATGAATGCCTCCGGCAGTGTACCGGGATATGCAATGAACCAAGAGTGACATGTATGAAAGAACTATGAACGGTGGCTTTGCCACAAATACTATGTCAACTACATGATCATGCTAAGCAATATGACAATGATGAATGTGTCATGATGAACGGAATGATGGAAAGTTGCATGGCAATATATCTCGGAATGGCTATGGAAATGCCATAATAGGTAGGTATGGTGGCTGTTTTGAGGAAGATATAAGGATGTTTATGTGTGAAAGAGCGTATCATATCACAGGGTTTGGATGCACCGGTGAAGTTTGCGCCAACTCTCAATGTGAGAAAGGGCAATGCATGGTACCAAAGAGGCTAGCAAGGATGGAAGGGTGAGAGTGTGTATAATCCATGGACTCAGCATTAGTCATAAAGAACTCACATACTTATTGCAAAAATCTACAAGTCATCAAAAACCTCGGTACTACGCGCATGCTCCTAGGGGGATAGATTGGTAGGAAAAGACCATCGCTCATCCCCGACCGCCACCCATAAGGAAGACAATCAAATAACACCTCATGTTTCAAATTTGTTGCATAACGTTTACCATACGTGCATGCTACGGGACTTGCAAACTTCAACACAAGTATTTCTCAATTTCACAACAACTCAACTTGCATGACTTTGATATTATTACCTCCATATCTCAAAACAATCATCAAGCATCAAACTTTTCTTAGTATTCAACACACTCATAAGAAAGTTTTATTATTAATCTTGCATACCAAGCATATTAGGATTTTAAGCAAATTACCATGATATTAAGAATCTCAAAATAATCTAAGTGAAGCATGAGAGGTCAATAGTTTATACAAAACAAATCCACCACCATGCTCTAAAAGATATAAGTGAAGCACTAGAGCAAAACTATAAAGCTCAAAAGATATAAGTGAAGCACATAGAGTATTCTATCAAATTCCAAATCATGTATGGCTCTCTCAAAAGGTGTGTACAGCAAGGATGATTGTGGTATACTAACAAGAAAAGACTCAAATCATAAAAGACGCTCCAAGCAAAACACATATCATGTGGTGAATAAAAATATAGCTCCAAGTAAAGTTACCGATAGAAGTAGACGAAAGAGGGGATGCCTTCCGGGGCATCCCCAAGATTTGGCTTTTAGGTGTCCTTAGATTATCTTGGAGGTGCCATGGGCATCCCCAAGCTTAGGCTCTTGCCACTCCTTGTTCCATAATCCATAAAATCTTTACCCAAAACTTGAAAACTTCACAACGCAAAAGTTAAAGTAGAAAATCTCGTCAACTCCGTTAGCGAAAGAAAACAAAAGACCACTTCAAGGTACTATAATGAACTCATTATTTATTTATATTGGTGTTAAACCTACTGTATTCCAACTTTTCTATGGATTATAAACTATTTTACTAGCCATAGATTCATCAAAATAAGCAAACAACAAATGAAAAACAGAATCTGTCAAAAACAGAACAGTCTGTAGTAATCTGTAGCTAGAGAAAGATCTGGAACCCCAAAAATTCTAAAATAAATTTCTGGACGTGAGGAATTTATCTATTAATCATCTGAAAAAAGAATTAACTAAATATAACTTTCCAACTAAAAATGACAGCAGTTCTCGTGAGCGCTAAAGTTTCTGTTTTTTACAGCAAGTTCAAGAAGACTTTCCCCAAGTCTTCCCAACGGTTCTACTTGGCACAAACACTAAGTAAACACAAAAAACACAACCAAAA
>NW_021258033.1:0-393 GCF_002162155.2 Triticum dicoccoides | reverse complement strand
TTTCGAGTTACTAATTTTTAGCAACCGAACAAGTATCAAATACCCAGGGGCTACTATAAACACTAGTAAGGCACACATCAATAACCTGTATATCAAATATACCCTTGTTCACTTTGCCATCCTTCTTATTCACCAAATATTTAGGGCATTTCCGCTTCCAGTGACCATTTCCTTTGCAGTGTAAGCACTCAATTTCAGGCTTTGGTCCAGCTTTGGGCTTCTTCACGGGAGTGACAACTTGCTTGTCATTCTACTTGAAGTTCCCTTTCTTTCCCTTTGCCCTTTTCTTGAAACTAGTGGTCTTGTCAATCATCAACACTTGATGCTCTTTTCTTGATTTCTACCTTCGTCGATTTCAACATCACGAAGAGCTCGGGAATCATTTTCGTCATC
>NW_021258032.1:0-1104 GCF_002162155.2 Triticum dicoccoides | reverse complement strand
GAAAAGTCCTTAATAAAGAGACGAGGCTCTGATACCAACTGAAAGGATCGATATGGTTGACTAGAGGGGGGGTGAATAGGCAACTAACATTTTTTAGACTTTTCTTTAACAATTTAAATCTTGCAATGAAATAGGTTGTCTAGATGTGCAACTACGTGGACAACCTATATGATGCAAGGACAATGAGCACACAAGCAAGCAATGGATATAGCACAAGTAAGCTTGCAAAAGTAAAGGGATAAGATAACCAAGAGTGGAGCCGGTGGAGACGAGGATGTGTTACCGAAGTTCCTTCCTTTTAAGAGGAAGTACGTCTCCATTAGAGCGGTGTGGAGGCACAATGCTCCCCAAGAAGCCACTAGAGCCACCGTAATCTCCTCACGCCCTCACACAATGCGAGATGCCGTGATTCCACTATTGGAGCCCTTGAAGGCGGCAACCGGACCTTTACAAACAAGATTGGGGCTATCTCCACAACACTTGGAGTCTCCCAATAATCCCTCGAAGCTTCACCACAATGGAGTATGGCTTCGAGGTGACCTCAACCGTCTAGGCTGCTCAACACCCAAGAGTAACAAGATCCGCAAGGGATAAGTGGGGGGAATCAAATATCCTGTGGTGGAAGTGTAGATCGGGCACTTGTCACCCAATCCCGAGCAAATCAACAAGTTTGATTGGCTAGGGAGAGAGATCGAGTGAAAATGGAGCTTGGAGCAACAATGGAGCTTGGAGAAGGAAGAGGTAGTCAACTAGAGGTAGAAGACACCCCTTATATAGTCGTGGACAAAATCCAACCGTTATCCACATGTTCAGCCTGCGACACATGGTACTACCGCTCCAGGGGCGCGGTACTACCACGAGGCTGCGCGGTACTACCGTGGCTAACCACAGTACTACCGCGACAGCAACACAGGCCGGAACTAGCCTGATAAGGGGGCAGTACTACCGCTTGCGCGGTACTACCGCACCCACTTGCGGTACTACCGCAAGGCAGGAAGGTCACAGCCTGGGAAGGGCGCGGATGAAATAAATTACATCCGTGCCTACTTCCGCTGAACCGGAGGAGGTGCAAAAATCCGACGCGGTACTACCGCCCGCGAGGCG
>NW_021258031.1:0-503 GCF_002162155.2 Triticum dicoccoides | reverse complement strand
CCCCCATGCAGGTGGGCCCCACTCCAGAACCTTCTAGAACCTTCCCGGTACAATACCGAAAAATCCCAAACATTTTCCGGTGGCCAAAATAGGACTTCCCATATATAAATCTTTACCTCCGGACCATTCCGGAACTTCTCGTTACGTCCGGGATCTCATCCGGGACTCCGAACAACATTCGGTAACTGCACACTAGTTCCCATAACAACTCTAGCGTCACCGAACCTTAAGTGTGTAGACCCTACGGGTTCGGGAATCATGCAGACATGACCGAGATAGCTCTCTGGCCAATAACCAATAGCGGGATCTGGATACCCATGTTGGCTCCCACATGTTCCACGATGATTTCATCGGATGAACCAGGATGTCAAGGATTCAAGCAATCCCGCATACAATTCCCTTTGTCTAGCGATATTGTACTTGCCCGAGATTCGATCGTCGGTATGCCGATACCTTGTTCAATCTCGTTACTGGCAAGTCTCTTTACTCGTTCTGTAACACAT
>NW_021258030.1:0-670 GCF_002162155.2 Triticum dicoccoides | reverse complement strand
ATGCATTTACTGATTTTTTCCAGCTAAATGACCCTGAAATTGAAAAGCATTTGAAATGAACTCAGAAAAGGTTGAAAGTTGGCATGGTATCATAATTTCATACAAATAGCATGTGCAAAAAAGTAGAGAGGGTTACGGCAAAAACTGGATACACTTCTTGTACAAAATGGACAATCTTTTTCGAAGTATCAGGGTTTCCGACGAAAACTGAAATGTTACAAAGGCATTTCATTTTTTTTAAATAACCTAAGCATTACCAAATTGAATATAATGATAAAACACACTAATATTCACAAAGAAACTCTAAATACAACAAAAAACAACTCAAAAATAAATAAAACAAAAATAAATAAAGAGAAAAAAATTAAGAAAGTAAAAAAGCCCGCCTACTAGGCCAAAGCGGCCTACATACGACTAGGAACACAACCTTTAGTTGGGCCAGGATACAGGCCCGCAAAGGCCCAGTAGGCCCACAGGGCAGAAGAGGACAGGTAGGCCCAGTAGGCCTGCTTAGGAGAGGAGCTCGAGAGAGCTACCGCACTCGGGCTTATAAACCAGTGTGGTAGCCCCTCGGGTAGCGAGGTGGGACTAAACTTGCGCACCGCCTGGATCCGGCGCACCCCCTTTAGTACCGGGTCGTGGCTCCAACCGGTACTAAAGACCCCCCCCC
>NW_021258029.1:0-947 GCF_002162155.2 Triticum dicoccoides | reverse complement strand
ATGTAGTAAGGATGTGGATGTGGTCTTGTGGTGAGAGAAAGCTTCTCCACCATCTCCATGCTAGCCAAGTTGTTGCAGCTCCCTCCGTCTATGATGACGCGCACAGAACGTTCCTTCACAACTCCCTTGGTATGGAACAAATTGTGCCTCTGATTTTGCTCAGCTTGTGTGATCTGCACACTCAAAACACGTTGAGCAACTAAACATTCATACCTGTCAGCGTCTTCAGGAGCCATGTATTGCGTCTCATTATCAGAATCATCTCCACCATGTTCTTCACGTGTAATAAGAGCCAAAGTCTCCTCATCATAGTCACTAGCGGACTCATATCCACCATCCGCGGTAGCAATCATCACACGCGGAGATTTGCATTCTCTCGCATAATGACCTCCTCCCTTACAACGACGACAAATAATATCACTTGTGTGCCCTGTTGAGGCTATGGAAGAAGAAGAACGCTGTGTAGGCCCCGCAGGTGCGCTCTTGGCAGATAATGGTGGTTGTGCCTATTTTCTTGTATCACGGCTGGAGGTGGCACCGGATGGAGGTGCTGGTGCAGTTGAAGTAGAAGATGCACGTGGTGTCCATGATGAAGGTCGGCCTGCAGAAAAGTTAGTTCGCCCCAATGCTTGTCGATCCTGCACTTCACGTTCAGCTTTACAAGCAAGATGGAATAAACGAGTGATATTAGTATACTCCTTATAGTCTAGAATGGTCTGAATCTCTCTATTTAATCCACCCAGGAAACGTGCAAGCATAGCTTCATTCTCCTCAACAATACCACATCTAATCATGCCAGTTTGTAATTCCTGATAATATTCTTCTACAGAATTTTTTCCTTGTCTTAAACGCTGCAATTTTTGAAGCAATTCACGTTGATAATATGGTGGAACCCAACGCGTACGCATAGCAGTTTTCAAAGCAGCCCAAGTAGTTGGAATAGGATA
>NW_021258028.1:0-447 GCF_002162155.2 Triticum dicoccoides | reverse complement strand
GTGACCCTCTCTACTCTTTCGCACATGCTATGCGGGTGAAATAATGATACCATGCCAAGTTTCAACATTTTTAGAATTCATTTTGTAGTTATTTTCAATTTCACGGTCATTTAGCTCTCTAAACAATTAGGTAAATGACCAAAAAACAACAAATGATGTCAGAACATGTTGGAAATTGATAACGTCGCTTTGAATGCTGCATATTGAACACAAAAGAAGTGCGGAGTTCAAATAAGTTTAAAAAACATTGAAGTGCCCGTGTAACAGATGAGTTGTCGTCTGAAACCCTGATACTCCGAGAGAGTTTATCCACTTTGTACATGAAGTGCGTCCAGTTTTTGCCGTGACCCTCTCTACTCTTTCGCACATGCTATGTGGGTGAAATTATGATACCATGCCAAGTTTCAACATTTTCAGAGTTCATTTTGTAGTGATTTTCAATTTCAC
>NW_021258027.1:0-408 GCF_002162155.2 Triticum dicoccoides | reverse complement strand
CACCAGCTGCCTTTCGCCTCGCCCACCGGAAGAACCTAACTGTCCAAGAGGCCCTCTCGGAAGGGAGATGGATGAAAGGACTGGAACGTGTTGCTAATGCCAATGATTTGGATCAGTTCATCCACCTTTGGGATCGTGTTCAAGCTGTGCATATCACAACTGAAAGGGAAAAAATCACTTGGAATCTTACTACAAATGGTGCTTATTCTGCCACCTCTGCGTATCATGCTCAATTCCTTTCTAGGATTCATCAACCAGGGCTCATGAAGGTCTGGAGAGCAAAGGCTGAGCCCAAAGTCAAGTTCTACATTTGGCTCCTGCTACAAAACAGGAACTGGACGGCTGATAGATTAAGTAACAGGGGCTGGCCTCACGCCGACAATTGCATGCTCTGCAATCAGACCCTGG
>NW_021258026.1:0-753 GCF_002162155.2 Triticum dicoccoides | reverse complement strand
TGGGTTATGGGCCCACCATGTGGGTTAAAAGTAGGAAGGCGGTGATGTCTTGCACGATCATGCAAGTAAGGCATGTCAGAGGTTAGACTGTCAGTTATATGTCAGCAACTACATCGGTACCAAGGCGAGGGACAAGGAGAACCATTTTCCTGCTCGTTGAAACGAGGCGGACCAATAGGCAAAGTTCTCGTCCATCGATGGTTACTGAAATGTCATCAACAATAGTAACAGGGTCTTACTGACAGAGTTGTACATCGAGGTGTTTACATAAGCAGGAGAACAATACTGCTTAGTTTATATAGATCACAAGAATGTCAAACACAACAATGGAAAGGAAAATATGAATATCAGATTAAACAGAACAATGGAAAGGAAAATGTGTTAAAACGCATAATTCAAGGGTATATCCTTCCCTAGGACAAGCAGAGCAAGATATCCATGACAGGATATAAAGTAGACAACCATTTAGGTAAGGGGGGAGGAATCTCATGATATTACCCATACAACGGTGTTAGGATAAATGATAAACAAAATTTAGCATCGTGCTTCAAATGTTCCTGTTGAAAATCGGAGTACCATTGACATGCTTCGAGGTAGCATTGACATGGTCTTCAGGTGAAGATCAAACTTTGGAAACACGAAGGATCCATCAGGGATAACTTGTAGAATAAGTTTTACAATTTCCCTATGGATGAACGGATAACCTTGCTGAAAAGGAATCTATAATGATAGGTCCTCCAGCCGGGGGGGGGG
>NW_021258025.1:0-1895 GCF_002162155.2 Triticum dicoccoides | reverse complement strand
TATGAGAGGAGATAATATGACTTCTCCAAAACAATTGAAATATTGGAGGAAAAGTGTTAAAATCATTTGTTTGATTTTATTTGAGTTTATTTGGATTTTATTTGCAAGAGAAAAATTGCATGTTTTCAGAAATTGCATTTTAGGGCCAAGAAAATGTTCATCTCATTCTAAATATTTTATTTAGACGGTGAAAATTTGTTTTGGTATTTTTAGATTTTTATTTTATTTTCTAGGATTTTATTTCTGTCGGTGAAATTATTTAAAAAAAAAGAGTTCTGCCGACTGGGCCGAAACCCAGTCGGGCCGCCGGCCCAACCGCCCGCGCCGCCTCGAACTTGTTTCGCGGGATCCTCAGGTACGCCGAATTCTTCATCGCCGAGGCTCACCTCTTCTTCGGAGGGGGGCATGTAGTTTTATTCCTCCAAGTATCCGTCCGTCGCTTGTCCGGCCTGCTCGAAGGCAATCTGATCGAGATTGTATTCATCTTCGGCACCCTCCGGATTGTTTTTGACTCCTGTGCCGGTATTGTTGTGGTGGGGCTTTGGGCGACGCTGATGACATTCATACTTTGCCTTCTTCCTTGAGGGGTTATCCTCCGTTGCCTCATCGCCATTGGTTTCTTTCGTAGTGTCCACCATATATATATGATATGAAGATGTGGCTGTCCAGCGTCTCGTGGGCGGTGGTTCCTGTTCTTCTCTTACATCGTCGTCCAAACTGTCGATGTCTTCCGAGTCGAAGTCAAGCACGTCGGTCAAATCATTGATCGTGGCAATGAAGTGGGCGGTGGGTGGGCAACGAATTACCTCGTCGCCTGCTTCCCACTCGAGCCGGATATAATTCGGCCAAGAGTCTCCTGACAAAGAGAGAGACTTTAATGAGTTCAGCTTGTCGCCAAAGGGCGAGTGCTGGAAGATATCCGCACCGGTGAATTCCATTACCGAAGCCTAGCCAGAATCGGCAAGCTCGGGGGCGCCCGGTCTGGGACCTGCAACGGGACACAAGTCCAGGGGTCCAGAGACACAGGCTTCCTTGGGGATGAAGTCTGTTTTCGGCTCTACCGCCGATGAGTGTGCGGCCTCCGGAGCGTGGTCCATCCATCCGTCCTCGGACGACGCAATCCATCTCGGACTTAGGTCCGGGGCTCCTGCAGGCGCGATATCCCGAGTATTGTCCGACAGCAGGTCTAAGCCGTGCTCATCGTGACTGTTCGGCACTCCTGGCGTAGGCCCGAATCCGTTGAAGATTAAGTCTCCGTGGATATCGGCTGATGAGGACATCAATACAATTGTTACACCCACAGCCCCTGCTGCTATACATACTGGACCAATTACTAGAGCTCGTGCACGCAAACTAAATTACCAGGTACTTTCGTTTCTTGGTAATGATTCTAATGTTCATGAGAATATGATGCTGCCTAAATTGGATACATTTGTTTTGCTTACAAATGAAGGGCCTAGCTTGGAGAAGGATGAACATTGGAGCAAGAACAAGCATGGAGATGATGGCATGCACAAGGGAAACAAGAACGGAGTTACAAGTGATGATTTCAGGACTTTGAAGCCACCATAATGGGTGCATGAAGCCTTGGACGAAATATACAAGATGCCACTTCATAAATTTCGTCCCGAGGCTATTTTAGGTGCTGCGTCACCTTATTATTGGGCCAGGCCATGTAATTTCGAAATACATAAGTATAGGCTATTTTTAGAGTCCGTATGCGTGGGGAAACAAGAGATAGGGTTGATTTCGGACCCCTCCACCAAGGGCCACGAAATTCCCCCCCTCTTCCTCCATATATACAGCCCTTAGGGCATCGTTTAGACTTTGGGTTTTGTTTAGATTAAAAGTTCGCCATAGCTGCAACTTCGCGTACTTCGTTTGTGTCCAACGAC
>NW_021258024.1:0-1363 GCF_002162155.2 Triticum dicoccoides | reverse complement strand
CCTTTAATGAGAAAGGAAATATCTTGAGTAAATAAAGGTAGCGCGATCTCTCATTTTTAGTAAACAGGGGAGCTATATCATTTATCTTAGTAAGATGTGCCACAACAGTTTCAGATTCATAGCCATAGAAAAGATCAGATTCAACCAAAGTAATTATATCTGGATCAACAAAAAAAATCATAATAATCCTTATCGGGAACGCAAATAGGTGAAGTAGCAAAAGCAGGGTCGGGTCTCATTCTATCTCTAAAAGATTCTTTACTCCATTTAACTAGCAACCTCTTATGTTCATATCTATCCTGGCAAGCAAAAATAGCTGCAGAAGATTCTGCATGAAAAAGATAACCTTCAGGAACAGGAGGCATATTTTCATCATCACTCTCATCATTGTATTCAGGTACAATAATTTCTCTTTCTCTAGACCAAGCAATTTGCTCATCAAGAAATTCACCAAAGGGCATAGTAGTATTAAGCATAGAACTGGTTTCATCGTAAGTATCATGCATAGCAGAAGTAGCATCATCAATAACATGTGACATATCAGAATTCATAGCAGTAGCAGGTTTAGGTGTCGCAAGCTTAGTTATAATAGAAGGAGAATAGAGCTATGCTCCCTAGCATATATAATAGTAGTTGAGGGCAAAATAGTAGTTCGATCATCTTTCAAGTTCTTCATAGTGTCCAGCAGATATAATGCCCAAGTAACTCAAAGAATAGAGCTATGCTCCCTAGCAACGGCGCCACAAAAAGGTCTTGATAACCCACAAGTATAGGGGATCACAACAGTTTTCGAGGATAGAGTATTCAACCCAAATTTATTGATTCGACACAAGGGGAGCCAAAGAATATTCTCAAGTATGAGCAGCTGAGTTGTCAATTCACCCACACCTGGAAACTTACTATCTGCAGCAAAGTGTTTAGTAGCAAGGTAATATGATAGTGGTGGTAACGGCAACAAAAGTAAAGACATTGAAAGTAATGTTTTTGGTATTTTGTAGTGATTGTAACAGTAACAACGGAAAAGTAAATAAGCGAGAACCAGTATATGGAAAATTCGTAGGCACCGGATCAGTGATGGATAATTATGCCGGATGCGGTTCATCCTGTAACAGTCATAACATAGGGTGACACGGAACTAGCTCCAGTTCATCAATGTAATGTAGGCATGTATTCCGAATATAGTCATACGTGCTTATGGAAAAGAACTTGCATGACATCTTCTGTCCTACCCTCCCGTGGCAGCGGGGTCCTATTGGAAACTAAGGGATATTAAGGCCTCCTTTTAATAGAGAACCGGAACAAAGCATTAGCACATAGTGAATACATGAACTCCTCAAACTATAGTCATCACCGACAGTGGTTC
>NW_021258023.1:0-843 GCF_002162155.2 Triticum dicoccoides | reverse complement strand
AGCTCTCATCTACCCCTCTAAAGTCATCTTCTTCATCTTGCTCATCAAACACGTGCATTAAGTGGTGAAGGTTTAACTCCTCTGCAATTGCCAGTCCACGTGGATAATTTTATCAAAATGCTTTCTCGTGTCAGAATCAGTTCTTGTGGATTTTAGGCATTGGGCTACAGCCCTAAGAACAGCAGACGCTCCCAAACCCTCGCCATGCCAGCCACGAAAGAAGAATGCTTTAATTTTGCCTTCTGCGGTACCATCGCTATAATGCAAAAGATGAAGCACTTCTCTCACAGCGTCATCAAAATCCGTTACATCCTGTAGTAAAGAACGGCAGTTAGATTTAACTTCCACAATACAGTACATATATTGTTACCATAATTTAAGTCCTCCAAAATTAAGATTAGCTATCTTGAAAGGTAACTAAGTGAATAAATTGGTACTCCCTCCGTCCCGTAATATAAGAGCGTTTTAAAAACGTGACAAAAACGCTCTTATATTATGAGACGGAGGGAGTAATTAAGTCAAGGCATGAGTCCAGTTTGGAAGTTTAACTGGAGTGGAACTTACCTATAAATACGGAAAATAGCTATTTACCCTCTCTGTAAAGAAATATCATTTAGATTAGATATATGCAAAGTGAAACTTTAAAAACTAGTACACCCCTACCCCCGAGCGAGTTGCCCCACCCCCACTTCGCCAGCGTCTGGCAACAACAGGGGACACCCTCGCCACCGCAGTGAGCTTCCCTTGCCTCCGTCATCACTGCCAGATAGCCAACCGGCTTCGCCGTGCCGTGCCCGGGGATGGCACACCGGAGCCTGTACTCCGCCACCGCCTCCCTGCACC
>NW_021258022.1:0-1140 GCF_002162155.2 Triticum dicoccoides | reverse complement strand
AACTGCGACCAATGGGCCTCACTCCTGGTCCACCACCATTGGTCCCGGTTGGTGGCTTGAACCGGGACCAAAGGCTGTCTTTTAGTACCGGTTCAAGCCATGAACCGGGACCAATGAGATGCCTATATATACCCCCTCGCGTAAGAGCAGAGCACACTGCTCTGTTTCTTCTGGCGGGCGAGGGGAGAGGGCTTTGTGGTGCTCTAGCTCACCTCCTATGCACACGAGGTGTTCGATGGAATGCCCGAGCCACACTACTTAAGCTTTCTCCTCTCCAAGCTCGACCTCCAAGCTCTATTTTCCTCAATATTTGTCTAGGTTTAGCGGTCCGTCACGTCCAGTCCCCATCTTCACTGCCGTCGATCGCCCGCACCGATCTTGTCGCCGGCACCACCAGGGTGAGCCTCTTGTTTTTATCTTCTTTTTGAAAGGAAAAAATTCTTACTTGTATGTTTGATTGACCTCTATTTCTTGTAAAGTGGTTGTGGCAGGAACCCGTGAATGATTTCTGTGGATACTACATTTGCGAGTTCATCCGCCACACCACCTGTGAGCGGGGTTACTCTAAACAACAATATGAAGTGCGTAAGAAATAATATTCACAATTTTATTTTATTACCATCATTTGTGTTGAGTTTCATCCATATATATGTATTGACCCCCTTCTTCAAATTAGATGTGGCAGATGCGGGATGAACTCCTACCACAAGATCGCATACGAGCAATTCAAGAGGAGTTGGCGGGATTCTTTCTTGACCACGTCATCGACAAACACAGAGAATACCATGTGGAAGTTGAGTACAGATGTTAGGGGATTTTGTAAGAGATCTTATATTGTATATATATGTAGCCAGTAGCGTCGGATAGATATACGAAAACTTGTTGTTCGACCAATCTATCGGAGAAGGAGAGGTCGATCACTTCTCTTTGTGTATATGTTCATGACGATCTTCTGTACTTAATGGTTTCCTTCATTTGCTCACTAGCTAGCTAGCGTGTCGAGTCCTCTCTATACGTATAGTACATAGCGTTGACCAAGCACGGAGATAAGAGAGGACACTTCTCTCTATTAGCTAGCTAACACAATATATGAAACCTCTAAATTAACCCTACAAAACCCCCAAAACCCCCAACCCCCCC
>NW_021258021.1:0-939 GCF_002162155.2 Triticum dicoccoides | reverse complement strand
TGGTGTCGGTGGCCTTCGAAAGATGATGCAATCCTTTCTCCATAGGATGACACGATGTATGGCCTCTCCCAATGTGTGCTCGTTGTCACCTCTAGGAATGTCAAGCTGTAGCTCCGAATATGGGTCCACCACCTCATCAACCAAGACACGAGCATAGCCCGCTGGAATGGGGTTGCAATGGAAGGTTGCCTTGGGGGAATTTGAAAAAGCAACGGCGTCCGCCACCTTCATGGATATGTTCTTCATTTTGAAGTGTAGCTCGCAGTTAGTGTTCTCCGTGATGTCATCCACGGGGTATCTATCCAGCACTACTGCGTCGCCCGGGGCGAAACCCACGCTGCTTCTCGGCATGGATGGGGCGGTGGTATCCAATGCTGGATCATCCGCTAGCTGCTGCAGATGCTGAGACCCTCTTTGCTGGCTAAGTGAGTCGATCTGCTCCTGCTGCCGCTGGAATTTAGCTACCAATTCCGCTTGACTTGCGTCTAGGCCTTGAAGGCGTTCATAGTCCCGCTTCCTCTGCTCCTCCTCCATCTTCCTCTTCTTCTCCTCCGTAATCTTCTTTCTCGCATGGGTTCTGTAGTCGGCGTTCCAGTCCGAAAACCCCTCATACCACGGAAGAGCGCCCTTGCCTCGTCTTCTTCCCGGGTGTTCAGGATTTCCCAGGGCACGCGTAAGCTCGTCGTTCTCTCTGTTGGGCTGGAACACCCCTGATCGAGCCTCTTCTATTGCAACAAGTAGCGCATCGTCGGCTCCGTTCAGACATGCCTTCGTCGAAACATTGCCTGTCTTCGGGTCCAACTCCCCCCCATGCGCATAGAACCAAGTCCTGCACCTGGGGGGCCAGCTCTTAGTAACCGGAGTGACACTTGCATCCTCCATCTCTTTCTCAGACTTATCCCACTTAGGCATTGCCACCGCGTAGCCACCTGGCCCCAG
>NW_021258020.1:0-406 GCF_002162155.2 Triticum dicoccoides | reverse complement strand
ATATAGATGTATATAGACATAATTGAGAGGGTGGATTCACTTATTCTGCTCTGTATGTAGTCCATATTGTAATCTCTAAAAATACCTGCATTTAGCAACGGAGAGAGTAGAAAATACTACAAAGGGTAAGTGGGTAGCGGTCCCTAGCATGAGAGGGTAAGATGGTTGTTCGTGCATTATGCGGTGTGATCACGTCCGTGCCCACCGCACTTGCCTTTCAGTGGAGAGTAGGTCGATCTACAAACTACAGTACGGTGATTGCTGCAATGATCTATCTTCTAAATAAAGAGCCATGCATGCATCTACCGATATACAACTACAAGATATAGGTACTACACAGCCACATTTATCACTGCAACCTCACGCCCCCGCGTCGCCCCGGGCGACACTGGGGAACCCTAGCGCC
>NW_021258019.1:0-933 GCF_002162155.2 Triticum dicoccoides | reverse complement strand
ACAGCTTTTAATCTCATTCTTATGTGTTTGGTGGACTTCATGTTGTCCTTTGAACTCTTCACCTTGGTGATGACAGTCTGATTGTCACAGTTCATAAGGATAGCCGGAACCGGTTTATCAACCAATGGCAAGTCCATCAAAAGATCTGGAAGCCATCTCGCTTCAACACCAGATGTGTCTAATGCCGTTAATTCTGCTTCCATTGTCGATCTCGTTAAGATCGTTTGCTTGCAAGACTTCCAGGAAACAGCGCCACCTCCAAGAGTAAACATATACCCAGTTGTGGCCTTCATCTCATCAGCATCAGAGATCCAATTCGCATCACTATACCCTTCAAGTACCGACGGGTATCCGGTATAGTGAAGTCCATAGTTCATAGTACCTTTCAGATAGCGCATAACTCTCTCAACAGCATGCCAATGTACATCACCCGGTTTGGAAAAAACCGGCTCAGTTTGCTCACAGCAAACGCGATGTTAGGCCTCGTTGCACTCGCTAGGTACATCAGTGAACCAATGATTTGAGAGTATCTCAATTGATCTTTAGCCATGCCTTTGGACTTTCGAATCAATACGCTAGGATCATATGGTGTTTGAGATGGTGTGCAGTCCGAATATCCAAAACGACTCAACACCTTCTCAACGTAATGGGATTGCAGAAGTGTGATCCCACCCTCATTATCTCTCAGTAGCTTGATGTTCAAGATAACATCAGCCACACCAAGGTCTTTCATCTCAAAGTTCTGAGATAGAAACGATTTGACCTCCTCAATGACTTTGAGGTTTGTTCCGAATATCAGTATGTCATCAACATACAAGCACAGTATAACTCCTTCGCCCCCACCATGGCGATAGTATACACATTTGTCAGCCTCATTAACAACGAAACCAACAGATGTCAGAGTTGTATTAAACTTATCATGCCATTGCTTAG
>NW_021258018.1:0-1265 GCF_002162155.2 Triticum dicoccoides | reverse complement strand
CAATGAATAAGATTTCTAGGGTTTCTTGCCCCTCTTTTATTTAGGGTTTTGAGGCTTCCAATATTCCTCAGTTCAAGTTTCAAAAATATAGACATGATGCACACATGAAGCTAACCTAGAGCAATGCCTGAAGCTAGGGATGTGACAACTCACCCCCACTAAACAAGAATCTCGTCTCGAGATTCAAGCGTAGGGTAAGGTGAAAGGGGAACGCAAACTAGCACAATCTTCACGATCCAGGTTGCACTTCAAATGGACTTTGATTCGTCCACCATCATTGTCTTGAAGTCTTGCTCTGAGAAATCCTGTCAACATGACATGGAGGGAAGAAGGAGACTCTAGAAGGGTCGATCTTCTCGAAGATCGAACAACTCACGGAATGAGACATAGGACCATCTCTCGGGTTGAGACACGAGATACACATCAAGAGGGGTGGAAAGAAACGGATGACGATGGTTCACTAGGTAGACAACAATTTCACGCCTAAGAAGGTGGTAAACGATTGTCAACGTAGCGAGGAGTTGAGTTGCCATGATACCACGACGAAACATCCTGGAGGGGGGTGATTCGTAGATTATTATCTTAAGTGGCAAAAAGAATTACCTTTGATATAGAGATCGTTAAGACTCTCTATATCAGCCTAAGGCAAATCACAGCAATCGATTGGCGGGGTCGGTAGAATGGCATACTTGGACTTGGATGATGTGGATTACCTTGTTGAAGACAACGTAATGGATGATTTTGCTTATCACCGGAAATGGAAGAGACCCATGGTAGAATGGCACAATGGCGGTGCAAGCTGGGAACAAAATGCAAATGCTGGGAATGATTCTGGTAATTGGGGAAGAACCCAACAAAAGAGAGTGAATTCACTGTTTGAAAAGGTCATAGCATTTGCCGAGGAAACTGAGAGGAATCCCAGTTAGAGATGATGATAACACGTAGTGCTTGTGCGTGCTCTCAAGAACTTGAGCATTTCCATATTCATCAAGGTTTACCAACATCCGTGTCAAGGGTGCTGACAACACAACATACTACCATGATAAATAGCGATGGACGATGCAGATGCGAAGGAGGATAACACTTTCTCAGATTTCACCTTAGCGAGGCCAAGCAAATAAAATCTGGATGATCGACCGAGAGACATTTAGCACTCCGCTTCTAATGTTCTCCTTGATGTGCTAGTATAACCCATTCATAGATATGGCTTGATATCTAAAACATCAAGTAAAAGGTCGGACTTCGGGATCTCAAAATCCATAGGG
>NW_021258017.1:0-1813 GCF_002162155.2 Triticum dicoccoides | reverse complement strand
AGGCATAACAACACTACAACATCTAAACAATTTAAATGGGGCCGGATATAACAAATACCGAATCCGGTAAATCCCCATATGCCTTAGTAGTTGAATGCAACAACAATTTAAACATTTTAATTGTTGTTATCATGATGCGGATGACATGTGCAAGTTTATGCAATTTTTATTAAAAGTTGACAAGTGCATTATGAAGCATTTGTCACTGTGGTGGAAAGAAAGGGAGTGCCACGGCAACGATAACGGTTCCAGTAGCTCATGGAAATACCGGTGCAAAGGAAGTATGTCGGGAGCATGCAAAAGATGGTGGGGTGATCCGGTAACCGGGTTCCCACAAATAAGCGGCAGAAGAGGAGGATCGAGCAAGTGACAACTCGGGCATGGTGCAAACATAGGGTGCAACTCATACAACACATGCAAACGTTCTCGGACGGTCGTCTTGGGGTTATACCTTCGAAGCGTGCGTTTTGAAGCGTATCGGTTCGGTGCAAAGTAGAGGGAGTAGACGTTCTCGTCATGTTTGTAGTGGTAGTAGTTGTACTCATGCCGTAGTGGAAGTAGTGGTTCGCCTCGATGGTAGTGGTACATAGCAATCGTGGACGAACTTGAGGGTCATCGGTAGACGTTCACAGTTCTTCGGCGATGGTTGTGGTACATGTTCCGTAGATGTTCGGGCGGCAGTAGTGGTATACGTTTCGAAGGCGCTCGAGCCATCGATAGCGGTACATGGTGAACCCCGAAACGGTCTTGGCATCTTCACGCGTAGGGGTACTTGGCGTTCTCTTGCAGTCAAACTTGAGGGGTCTCGACATCGTGGTACTTGGCACAATCTGCATAGTCGTGCACTTGTCGCTGAGGGGCTTGACGGGCTTAGACGAAACGAAGGGGTACTTGGTAGTTGTTGTAGGGTGGCCTTCGGTGGACTTGGTGGAAACCACGATGTGTGCAGGAGGCATACGACTCCAAAACGCCCACGGCCGTGCGGAAGACCGAGGAGCTCCTGTTACGGGGAGGGTTCGTGGCGACGGCAGGACACGAAGGAGGGCGGCAGCTGGGCTGCGGCTGCGATGCCCACATGCACGAAGCATGGGAGGCGAGCGAGCTGTCTGCCTCGTCAACTCCTGACGAACAGGAGCAGCGGCGACTGCAACAGAAGCTTTGTGCGCGGCCAGAGCTTGGCGTTAGCGAGGGACGGCGGGGAAGACACGAGGCCGGACCGGCCGAAGCTCGATGTGTTGCTGAGGGGAACCGGAACCGACTGCCGGAGCCTTGTTCTGAAGAAGAGGACGGCCGTGGCGTCCCTGCTCGACGGACTGGGCCGTTTCAGGCGATGAAGACAGGCGCCCACTTCCTGGATGGAGCAGAGGACTTGGCACGTCTACGATGACGAGGAATCGAACAAGGAGGTCGGGGATGAGGCATCGGGGCTGGATCCTGTACAAAGGAGGACATGGGCGAGGCGGAGGAAGGCGGGCGCCGACGTTAACTGGTGCTCCGGGAAGGTCGAGGAGGCAGAGGCACGGCGTGCAGCAAGGATGCAACGGTGCGGCGCTGGAGCATGGGAAAGTAGTGCAACAGTGGCGAGCTCGGGACAAGGGCAGCGCGATAGGAGGGGTTCGAGGGAGATCGAGGAGAGGAACGAGGGAAGTGGGGGCGGCCCTGGGGATCGAGAGAGAGAATGAGGAGAGGGAGAGATGGGATCGGGCAGAGGGCATCGGGCACGTGCGTCCTCTCCTGGCGGCGCGAGGTTAGCGAGAGGAGGGAGAGACGGGAGATGGGGATCGGGCTGCGGTACTAGGGTTAGAAAGCGGGA
>NW_021258016.1:0-1212 GCF_002162155.2 Triticum dicoccoides | reverse complement strand
GAATATTTGAGTTACGAGTTTGGTCTTCAATTAAAACAATGTGGAATAGTTTCATAGCTCACGCCACCTGGAACACCACAATGTTATGGTGTGTCCGAACGTCGTAACCGCGCTTTATTGGATATGGTGCGATCTATGATGTCTCTTATTGATTTACCATTGTCGTTTTGGGGTTATGCATTAGAGACAGCTGCATTCACGTTAAAAAGGCACCATCTAAATCCGTTGAGACGACACTATATGAACTGTGGTTTAGCAAGAAACCCAAGTTGTCGTTTCTTAAAGTTTGGGGCTGCGATGCTTATGTGGAAAAGTTTCATCCTGATAAGCTCGAACCCAAATCGGAGAAGTGCGTCTTCATAGAATACCCAAAGGAAATTGTTGGGTACACCTTCTATCACAGATCCGGAGGCAAGATATTCGTTGCTAAAAATGGATCCTTTCTGGAGAAGGAGTTTCTCTCGAAAGAAGTGAGTGGGAGGAAAGTAGAACTTGATGAGGTAAATGTACCTGCTCCCTTATTGGAAAGTAGTTCATCACAGAAATCAGTTCCTGTGACAAATACACCAATTAGTGAGGAAGCTAATGATATTGATCATAAAACTTCAGATCAGGTTACTACAGAACCTCGTAGGTCTTCCAGAGTAAGATCTGCACCAGAGTGGTGTAGTAATCATGTTCTGGAAGTCATGTTACTAGACCATGATGAACCTACGAACTATGAGGAAGCGATGATGAGCCCAGATTCCGCGAGATGGCTTGAGGCCATAAAATCTGAGATATGATCCATGTATGACAACAAAGTATGGACTTTGATTGACTTGCTCGATGATCAGCACAGCCATGTTAAATAAATGGATCTTCAAGAGGAAGACGGACACTGATAGTAGTGTTACTATCTACCAAGCTCGACTTGTTGCAAAAGTTTTTCAACAAGTTCAAGGTGTTGAATACGATGAGGTTTTCTCACTCGTATCGATGCTTAAGTCTATCTGAATCATGTTAGCAATTGCCACATTTTATGAAATCTGGCAAATGGATGTCAAAACTGCATTCCTTAATGGATTTATTAAAGAAGAGTTGTATATGATGCAACCAGAAGGTTTTGTCAATCCTAAAGGTGCTAACAAAATGTGCAAGCTCCAGCGATCCATCTATGGACTGGTGCAAGCATCTCGGAGTTGGAATATACGCTTTGATAAGTTGATCAAA
>NW_021258015.1:0-385 GCF_002162155.2 Triticum dicoccoides | reverse complement strand
TCCACCCTCGTGGGCCCCTCGTTGCTCCACCGACCTACTTCTTCCTCCTATATAAGTCCACGTACCACGAAAACCTAATTCCACTGCCGCAACCTTCTGTACCCAAGAGATCCCATCTTGGGGCCTTTTTCGGAGCTCCACTGGAGGGGGCATTGATCACGGAGGGCCTCTACATCACCTCCATGGCCTCTCTGGTGATGTGTGAGTAGTTTACTTCAGACCTTTGGATCCATAGCTAGTAACTAGATGGCTTCTTCTCTCTCTTTGGGTCTCAATACAAAGTTCTCCTCGATTCTCTTGGAGATCTATTCGATGTAATCTTCTTTTGCGGTGTGTTTGTCGAGATCCTATGAATTGTGGGTTTATGATCTAGATTATCTATGAA
>NW_021258014.1:0-708 GCF_002162155.2 Triticum dicoccoides | reverse complement strand
TGCATTCCTATCCTATTCCTGTGTTTTTCCTGTCCCTGCGTTTATAGAATCCTCCAATTCTAAGGAGCCCTTACAAATTTACTTCATTTTCAGATAGGCGTCAAAGAAAACTCTGTGTGTTATGTCCTGCTCCTGCCGTGCCGTCATCCACCCCACCTGAGGTGCACCATCGATAGAAGTGTTCACAGCAGCAGAGATCCCCCTGCAGACTTTCTTTCGCTGCCTCAGATCATCTTCCCCGTTGCCGGCAGCCATGCCAACTGCATTGCCATCATCAACTGAGCAGATGAACCTGAGGACTACACAGTTCCGGAAGAGAGGTCGCAGTCTTTCATGTTTGCTTACGTTATACATCGGTTATTATTACCTGCTACTTTATCATTCAAACTTGAGTTTTGAAATGCCCATGGGTCTCATATCGAGCCAGCAACGAATAGTATCTGTCTACTATCTGGTTCATCTGGGGTCTTCTATGTGATTCATGTTGGGTGGGCAACAAACAATAGATGATCCATTCTCTATCTTTTTAAACTGAAGCTATAATCTACGTGCTATCATTAATTTTGGATCCATCCACTCGTTTGCTACCATCAGTCTTGATTTTTGCATGCACCCCTTAGGCCTTAGAAAATCTTACTATTTTTTATTATGCATGTCAGATATTGTACACAATCGTACTGAACATGTAGAGAGAAAGAGAAGACCGTT
>NW_021258013.1:0-921 GCF_002162155.2 Triticum dicoccoides | reverse complement strand
GACAAGAATGTAGGGCCAGTGATGAAATAATAGCATCCTATACTAAGCATTTAGGATTGCAGGTAAAGGTAACAACAGTAGTAGCAAGGACAGGCTATGCATCATAATAGGATTAACCGAAAAGAGTAACATGCTACACTAATGCAAGCAGTAGAGAGAAGGAATAGGCGATATCTGGTGATCAAGGGGGGGCTTTCCTGGAAGCTTTGTTGCACAGGAAGAAGGGTCTTCGGTGTAGTCGTACTCAATGGCATCAGCGCTGGTCTCGGGGTCCACCGGAGAAAAAGAGGGGGGAAGAAACAGTAAATACAGAGCAAACAAAGCATCACAAAGCATAACATGGCAATACACGGTGCTAGGGGTGGCCTAACGCAGTACTAGGGGATACCGGCGAAGGGGGAAAACAATCAGGAAAGTATCTCCGGTGTTTCGCGTTTTCGGACAAATGAACGGGAGGGGGAAAGTTGCATGTTCACTATGCTAGGAAGGTGTGGCGGACGAACGGGCTGCGTATCCCGATTCGTCTCGTCGTTCTGAGCAACTTTCATGTACAAAGTATTTTCATCCGAGTTACGGATTATTTCATATCAAATTTTTAAAGTTTTAATTCATTTTCTAATTTTTCTGGTTTTAATTTTAACTAGCAGTGTGACCTGCGCATTTGCGCGGCCTGACCAAACATGAATATATATTTTGTTTACCAGATTCAGTAAACAAAGCCATTTATTTGTTTCGCTTGAAAACAAAGTACTTATTTGCCTCTTGTCTAGCCAACATAGTAATGAGTAATTTGCCATGTGAGGTTGTCCACTTTGGTGTACTGGATGAGCCTTGTTAAGTAGGCAATAATCCTTCACATTAAAAGTAGGAAAATGAGAAGGTAATTTTTTTGCAGGACAAATAGGCGACTTTGCTGGTAAC
>NW_021258012.1:0-697 GCF_002162155.2 Triticum dicoccoides | reverse complement strand
TTTTTTTTTTCCGAAACCTACTCCGGCAAGGAAACACGAATCGGAATCTAGATGGATCTCGAAAACAAACCTAATATGCAAGGAACTCGGATTGGTGGTGGATATATGGTGGTGGTATATGGCAGCGGTGGTGGTAGCGGTGGTAGTATATGGATATGGATATGAATCGGTGGTGGTATATGAATCGGTGGTGGTATATGGATAAGAATTCGGAGCGGTGGCGGATAAGCGGTGGTGTTAGATGGCAGGGGCGATGATGATGGTGCGGCGGCGGCGTGACAACTTATGACCAGAACTCGAAACTCTAAAAGACTAGACTCTAAGACCAGCAACTAGACACGAGATGCAACCGCAAATTCAACAAAGCAAAACCCTAAAAAGATTATGCAAAGGCTCAGATTGGTTCGGATATGATGAACTAACCCTAAATTTTTTTGTGGCTTTTTCGTGGACTGTAGGTATGAAGAACAGACTCGATCTAAACTACGAAATACTGTAAAATCTCACCGAGCAACCTGGAAATCTGATACCACTTGATAGAGGCAAAGGTGTCCCGTCTTTCGATGAGATGATGGATATCGCTTTGGTGGCAGTCGACTTTGACGATCCGACTACGAACGTGCGTGGACGTCGCGCCTTAGCAATCGCTAAACCAACTCCGAGAGGTTATTGACCACGCCGGAGCACGATCAACCTG
>NW_021258011.1:0-528 GCF_002162155.2 Triticum dicoccoides | reverse complement strand
GCGACACCACATAAAGGGCTTTAAAAGAAATGCCACAGTCGGGCGTCTGAGCGACACCACATAAAGGGCTTTAAAAGAAATGCCACAATCGGGCGTCTGAGCGACACCACATAAAGGGCTTTAAAAGAAATGCCACAGTCGGGCGTCTGAGCGACACCACATAAAGGGCTTTAAAAGGAAATGCCACAGTCGGGCGTCTGAGTGACACCATATAAAGGGCTTTAAAATAAAATAATCACAATGAATATCCAGGAGGTAGAACCGTCCCAGGGATACTCAATAATACAAATAATGCAACGGTTAGTCCATCACAAAATAATAATCATGGTCCTCGCAAGTAACCAGTCGGTATCCAAGTTTGGTTTAACAATATCTCCTCCGAAGACCGACACTAAGACCAATACTTGACCCATCCCAGACTGTAATCCTTAACCATGGACACGGCTATTCGAATAGGTTTTAATCTCTGCAGAGGGTGTACTCTTTACCCACGAGTAACGGATTCCTTTAGTCCATCGGTACTAATTC
>NW_021258010.1:0-551 GCF_002162155.2 Triticum dicoccoides | reverse complement strand
CAATTTCCATAGTTGTTGAACCCATATATGCGCTTACGTATCGGTCATCAACACTCACAGTTTTGGCCGATTCTGGCCCGTTTCATGGACTATTACTCACTGTTTTGCGGTCCCGGAGTGATTTCCACGATTAACGAACCCTGAGGTGCATTTATGTTTCGGTCATCAACACTCACGGTTTTGGCAGATTCTGACCCGTTTCGTGGACTATTACTCACTGTTTTAGGGCCCCAAAGTGATTTGCATAGTTGTTGAGCCCCAAGGTGCGCTTACGTGTCGGTCATCAACACTCATATATTTGGCCGATTCTGGCCCGTTTCGTGGACTATTACTCACCCTTTTTTGGCCCTAAAGCTATTTCCGTAGTTGTTGAACCCCAAGGTGCGCTTGCGTGTCGGTCATCAACACTCACAGATTTGGCCGATTCTGGCCCGTTTCGTGGACTATTACTCAATGTTTTGGGGTCCCGGAGTGACTTCCACGATTAACGAACCCTGGTGTGCGGTTATGTTTTGGTCATCAACACTAGCGGTTTTGGCCGATTCTAACCC
>NW_021258009.1:0-465 GCF_002162155.2 Triticum dicoccoides | reverse complement strand
GTTTGTTCAAATGATCTCATATTGTGCACAAGGGTGCATATTGGAATGGCAAACAATGTTGCCTAAGGAAGTTTTCATTTTCGTTGGACGAAAAAACCATTTTCCATTTTTCGAGTGCTCGAAAGGAGGTTTTTTTGTGAAGGAACTACCAAATAATTGTTGCAAAAATGGACCGAATCATTTTTATAAAATAATAGGCCATATTTAATGCACAATTGACAAAATGGTTGGGTGTAAAAAAATTTGATCCACCTCTCGTGAAAAAGACAAATTTCCGCCGATTCAGATGGAAGCGGGTCAAATTTGAACTGCAACTGCCTCATAGTTTGCTATTTATTTTTTCCAAAAATCATTTCTAGTTACATAAGGACCTATTTAATCATAAATACATGGTTTGGTGGCGATACGTTGAGGTTTGGGCGGTGGCCGAGGGCCTCAACTCTAGAGCGCGTAAACTCGCATGCC
>NW_021258008.1:0-407 GCF_002162155.2 Triticum dicoccoides | reverse complement strand
CGCCTCTGATTTGTACGTCCTCCTTGCAAGCTCGGTAGTGCGGGAACAAGCACCCTGCTCCGAACGGGAGGAGCGGGGCCCAAAGTGGTAGGGGAGGGTCACAGAGGGCGACGGATCTGGACCGGCACAGATCGCGACGGGCTGACGTGGTCCGTTGCATTGCCTCGCCGGGAAACGGTGGAGAACACTGAGCTCGAGCTCCTACCTTTGTCCATCCATGAACCGCGGAGCACAGCGCAAAGGGTGAGGTCTCCTCATCATCAAAATCCCACTCCGGCAAGGCATCCCTGTCGATGGGCTCCGCCTCGTTGTTGGTGGATCCGCCACTGAAATTGCTGCCAGAACCAACCATGGTAGCCCGAGAAGAGGAAGCGATGGGGATGGGAGCGAACCTGAGTGGTGTAGAA
>NW_021258007.1:0-1273 GCF_002162155.2 Triticum dicoccoides | reverse complement strand
GAAGGCAGCCCAGAAGCCAGAGGCGACCGGGCCAGGACGTCGATCGGCCGTGCATGAGCACGGAAACCGAGGCCATGCAGGGGCGCCATGTGCTCCTCATGCACAACAGAAGGTGCCGAGGATGAAGGCGATGGC
Source organism: Triticum dicoccoides (assembly GCF_002162155.2). Classification (NCBI taxonomy): domain Eukaryota; kingdom Viridiplantae; phylum Streptophyta; class Magnoliopsida; order Poales; family Poaceae; genus Triticum; species Triticum dicoccoides. The sequence continues at coordinate 1,138 of NW_021258007.1, read as the reverse complement.
GACGAAGAGGAAGATGGCACTTCCAGAATCTCCAAACGAGCCCCACGACCAGTGCCTGCACCATGGTTAGGCAACAATAGAGGAGAATATGCAACATCATCAAATTGGTCAGAAGCAACAGAGGATGAATGCATGACAGGTGGCTCGGTAGTGGACACAGGGAGTTTGGCAAATGGAAAAACATGCTCATCAAACACAACATCCCGAGAGATGTAGACACGATTAGTGGGCACATGAAGACATTTGTATCCTTTATGAAGAGAGCTATAACCAAGAAAAACACACTTCTTGGAACGAAACTCGAGCTTACGCTTGTTATATGGACGGAGATGGGGCCAACAAGCACACCCAAACACCTTGAGAAAGGTGTAGTCCGGTTGTTCATTAAGGAGAACTTCAATGGGAGTCTTCATATTCAAAACACGAGTGGGAGTACGATTGATGAGAAAACATGCAGTGGTGAAAGCATCACTCCAAAAACGAAATGGAACAGATGCATGGGCCAAAAGAGTCAGACCAGCTTCAACAATGTGACGATGCTTACGTTCTACTGAACCATTCTGCTGATGTGTATTTGGACATGCTAAACGGTGAGTGATCCCAAGCGACTGAAAGAAGGAGTTGAGGTTGCGATACTCGCCACTCCAATCCGACTGAACATGAACAATTTTGTGCTTGAGAAGGCGTTCAACATGTTTTTGGAACTGAACAAAAATGTCAAACACATCAGATTTACGTTTGATAAGATAAAGCCAGGTAAAGCGGCTGTAAGCATCAACAAAACTGATATAGTAATTATGACCACTAACAGAAGTCTGAGCAGGACCCCATACATCTGAAAACACAAGTTCTAAAGGATGTTTCACCTCACGACTGGACTCCGAAAAAGGAAGTTGATGACTCTTCCCCTGCTGACAAGCATCACACACTGCTACATCTTTATTACTAGACACACTAGGAAGCTCATGACGACGCAAAACATGCCGGACAATAGGTGTGGCCGGGTGACCAAGACGAGCATGCCACTGTGACGGAGATACCCGAACTCCACTGAAGACGCGAGCGACGCCAGGATGCTCCAGACGATAGAGACCTTGGCAGAGCCGCCCACTAAGAAGAATGTCCCTCGTGCCCCGAT
>NW_021258006.1:0-537 GCF_002162155.2 Triticum dicoccoides | reverse complement strand
CAGGTGGCCCCACCCGGTGGACCCCCGGGACCCTTCCGGTGGTCCCGGTACAATACCGGTGACCCCGAAACTTGTCCCGATGCCCGAAATAGTACTTCCTATATATAATTCTTTACCTCCGGACCATTCCGGAACTCCTCGTGACGTCCGGGATCTCATCCGGGACTCCGAACAACATTCGGGTTACTGCATATACATATCCCTACAACCCTAGCGTCACCGAACCTTAAGTGTGTAGACCCTACGGGTTCAGGAGACATGTAGACATGACCGAGATCGCTCTCCGGCCAATAACCAACAGCGGGATCTGGATACCCATGTTGGCTCCACATGCTCCTCGATGATCTCATCGGATGAACCATGATGTCGAGGATTCAAGCAACCCCGTATACAATTCCCTTTGTCAATCGGTATGTTACTTGCCCGAGATCCGATCGTCGGTATCCCAATACCTCGTTCAATCTCGTTACCGGCAAGTCACTTTACTCGTACCGTAATGCATGATCCTGTGACCAGACACTTGGTCACTTTGATCTC
>NW_021258005.1:0-403 GCF_002162155.2 Triticum dicoccoides | reverse complement strand
AGAATGATAAGAGGACATTCCATCAACTTACTACACATATTTGATGTTCCTCGGATGTTCAAGGTAGTGAGTATGATTGTGGAAACAGTCAACAGGATAGCTGCAGATCAGAAGAGGTCTTGTGGGTATGCTCCACATATTCAGGTGCTCATCAACTCCAAGATGGGCAGAAACACTTATTTGTTGGACAATGAGCATTTACCTCTCAGACCAGATTTTGAAGACAACACTATAGTCATGGATGAGAATGATCCTTCATCAGTGCAAGCACATGAGCAGAGAGAGAAGGCAAGGGCAGAGAAAGCTGCAAAGTTTCCAAGTGCTGAAGAGGCGGGCTTGGCCACCCTGACTCAAAATCAGGAGAGTTTGGAGAGGATCATAGAGCAGAAATTCTATGATCTTG
>NW_021258004.1:0-753 GCF_002162155.2 Triticum dicoccoides | reverse complement strand
GGCTTAGCTGCAGTCCAAGCACTCGCCTAAGTTGTGAAAATCCTACCGAGTGAAGAGCGATCCTCTCACTCGGGGGCTTAGCTGCAGCCTCGTGCTCGCCTAAGTTATCAAAATCCTACCGAGTGGTAAGCCAGCCTTCCACTCGGAGGCTTAGCTGCAGCGTCGTGCTCGCCTAAGTTATAAAAATCTTATCGAGTGGAGAGCAACCCTCTCACTCGGGGGCTTAGCTGCAGCCCTGCGCTCGCCTAAGTTACAAAAATCCTACCGAGTGAAGAGCGACCCTCTCACTCGGAGGCTTAGCTGCAGCCCAGTGCTTGCCTAAGTGGACTAAAGAATAAGTCGATTGCGGTACAGGCACCTTGCTTTGAACCTGCAAAAGACATTCCGAGCCGAAGGCAATCATATTCAAGCGCCAAATTCAAGTTTGAATCGATATCTAAAGGAACCGAAAGTGCTCGGGCGTCAAGCCTGTTAAGGTTTGTCGGTTACAATTCCACTCGGCATACCGAGGCAAATTTAAAGTGTCGAGCCAGAAGAAGTTTTTTACCCCTCCTGTGGAGGGCTGGAAGGTGCAACAAATTCATCAAGGTCAATTCCGTCGGCGATCCGAGTGGCAGCTGCAAGGAAAGTCTCCATAAAGGACCTGAAGTCGTGCTTCTTGGTATTGGCCACCCGAAGGGCCGCCAGCTTCTCCTCTCGTGCATCTTTGCAGTGGACTCGGGCCAGACACAGAGCGACATCTGCACCACACCG
>NW_021258003.1:0-1007 GCF_002162155.2 Triticum dicoccoides | reverse complement strand
GAGATCCCATCTTGGGGCCTATTCTGGAGCTCCGCCGGAGGGGGCATCCACCATGGAGGGCTTCTACATCATCACCATATCCCCTCTGATGAAGTGTGAGTAGTTTACTTCAGACCTTCGGGTCCATAGCTAGTAGCTAGATGGCTTCTTCTCTCTTTTTGGATCTCAATAGAATGTTCTCCCCCTCTCTCGTGGAGATCTATTCGATGTAATCTTCTTTTTGCGGTGTGTTTGTTGAGACTGATGAATTGTGGGTTTATGATCCAGTATTATCTATGGAAAATATTTGATTCTTCTCTGAATTCTTTTATGTATGATTGAGTTATCTTTGCAAGTCTCTTTGAATTATCTTTTTGGTTTGGCCAACTAGATTGGTAGTTCTTGCAATGGAAGAAGTGCTTAGCTTTGGGTTCAATCTTCCGGTGTCCTTACTCAGTGATAGAAAGAGTTGCAAGGCACGTATTGTATTGTTGCCATCGAGGATAACAAGATGGTTTTTTTATCATATTGCATGAATTTATCCCTCTACATCATGTCATCTTGCTTACGGCGTTACTCTGTTTTTACTTAATACTCTAGATGCATGCTGGATAGCGGTCGATGAGTGGAGTAATAGTAGTAGATGCAGAATCAGTTCGATCTACTTGTTTTGGACGTGACGCCTATATACATGATCATCGCCTAGATATAATCATAACTATGCTCAATTCTGTCAATTGCTCAACAGTAATTTGTTCACCCACCGTAGAATACTTATGCTCTCGAGAGAAGCCACTAGTGAAACCTATGGCCCCCGGGTCTATTCTCATCATATCAATCTATATCACTTTATTTACTTGCTTTGTTTTTACTTTGCCTTTACTTTTTAGTTTGCATCTATCTATCAAAAATACCAAAAATATTATCTCTATCAGATCTCAATCTCGTAAGTGACCGTGAAGGGATTGACAACCCCTAAGCATTGGTTGCGAGTCGCTATCGTTTTGTGTAGGTACGAGGGACTTGTG
>NW_021258002.1:0-1390 GCF_002162155.2 Triticum dicoccoides | reverse complement strand
GGCACGGCCCTACTAATTAATCTAGGATTAGCGCCAATTAAACCAGGATAGTTTAGTTAGTAACTAACACACGGGTCCCACGGGTCAGTTTGACCTGGGCCGCTCCGTTGACCGCTGCCGTCAGCGTCATGTCATGTTGATTCAGTAAATCATTTAGTGGATTTTTTTTAATTCTAAATAACCAGAAAATCCAGAAAATGATTCAAACTTCAAAAAATCATAAAAAATAATCTATAGCTCAGAGTGAAATAATTTATATATGAAAAATGATCAGAAAAATCCAAAGAATCTGTTTATGCCATGTTCATGCATGTGTGAGCAAGTTAACTCCACTGTTTAGGATAAAACATGATTATGTTAAATTTGAAAAATAGGTTTGGAGTTGGAATTTGATGTAGTTTGAATTCCACTTCAATTAAAATGACTTGCTGTTGCATTAGCTCAATTCAGTACCTTAATACGTCATATCATTCATTTGCTCGTGCATTGCATTGAATTGAATGTTGTTTCTATTCCTTTGTCGGTGTTGTTCCCTCTCGGTAGACGTTGTTCCGACGATGTGATCGATGACACTGATGAAGACACAATGCTATCTTAAGAAGTGCCAGGCCAGCAGAACCCCCTTGTTCATTCCGATACAATCCCACTCTCTCACTCCTGCTCTCTTTTACTGCATTAGGACAACAGCGATACAACTGTTACATGCTGCAGTAGTTGAACCCCTTTCCTCTGCATGACCTGTCATTGCCACAGTAAATAGATGAAACCCACTAGCATGAGTAGGAATTGTTTGAGCCGTGATGTGCCTACTCATTCATGCTTGTTGTCATGCCTGCTACCGCTTAGAGTTGAGTCAGGTCTGATTCATCGGGGATGAATTGGAATGTGGTGAACATGTCTTACTATTGAGAGCTAAGTGTGTGAACACGATTTGGTAAAGGTAGCGGTGAGAGGCCATGTAGGAGTACATGGTGGGTTGTCTCATTGAAACTGCCCTCAGGAACTGAGTTCTATGTTTGTGATCCATGAACAGCTAATACCACACATTGGGCTCCGGGCACTCCAAGCGCTCTCGACTTATTAATCAACCTGATCTCTGTCGAGGAGTTGCAACTAGTTTCTCGTGTTTGTAGGTAGTGCTAGTAGTCTACCAAGTGGCACCAGATACAGGTGGGCTTGGGACAGACTAGGTGCAGTGGCATAGTGTACCAAGCGTCGCCCGTTTGGTGGGCTTGGGAACCCTGCTCACATCGTTTGGGGCCGTGAGCGACACGCCGGCCGGGTCTCCTTGCGGATGGAACCCGAATAGGCGATAAACCTGGACTAAAGACTTGTGTGGTTAGTCAGGTCATGGCCGACTCCCTCGCCAGGCTTCCGCTTGAAGGTTGCC
>NW_021258001.1:0-802 GCF_002162155.2 Triticum dicoccoides | reverse complement strand
GCGAGTCCACGGAGGGCTCGACCCACGAAGGGTCCATGAAGAAGCAACCTTGTCTATTCCATCACGGTCGTCGCCCACGAAGGACTTGCCTCACTAGCGGTAGATCTTCATGAAGTAGGCGATCTCCTTGCCCTTACAAACTCCTTGGTTCAACTCCACAATCTTGTCGGAGGCTCCCAAGTGACACCTAGCCAATCTAGGAGACACCACTCTCCAAGAAGTAACAAATGGTGTGTTGATGATGAACTCCTTGCTCTTGTGCTTCAAATGATAGTCTCCCCAACACTCAACTCTCTCTCAGAGGATTTGGATTTGGTGGAAAGAAGATTTGAGTGGAAAACAGCTTGGGGAAGGCTAGAGATCAAGATTCATATGGTTGGAATGAAATATCTTAACCTCAACACAAGTGTAGGTGGTTCTCTCTCGGAAAATGTGTATTGGAAGTGTAGATATGTTCTGATGGCTCTCTCCACGAATGAAGATTGGGTGGAGGGGTATATATAGCCTCCACACAGAATCTAACCATTACACACAATTTACCAAACTCGGTGGGACCGAATGGTTAAACTCGGTCGGACCGATTCAGCAAACCTAGTGACCGTTAGGATTTCCGGTGGGACTGAGATGCAACTCGGTAGGACCGATATGGTTAGGGTTAGGGCATAATGTAATCTCGGTGTGACCGATTACACAAACTTGGTGGGACCGATTTTGGTAATAAGCTAACCAGAGAGTTGGTCAGGTAAACTTGGTGGGACCGATTCGCTCATCTCAGTGAGATCGAAATGTTACAAAAGGGAAA
>NW_021258000.1:0-840 GCF_002162155.2 Triticum dicoccoides | reverse complement strand
AAGATGTGCCTCGGTTTTGGTATACCTGACCTTATTCTTCCTAATGCTGAAACCATTAGCTCTAGCATAGCTGTTGAAATCATACGCAGCATCGTGAGTCATAAAAGTCATGTCCATTATCTGCATGAACATATCCCTCTTATCATCTGCACTGGCAGTATCTTGGACATTCATTACCCCACCATCTTCTGTCACCTACACAATCAAAACATACCCATGAAAACTGTTTTGTATGGTTTAACATTACTTTCATAGAACATTGATTACACAAATACCTCACTGATGGTGACCGACGACTGCGAATCCCCAGAATCAGGTGCATTTGATGATTCATCATTAAGGCCTGTCTCCGCGTCAGATTCACCGTAATAGTCGTACACATTATGACATTCGAAAATGAACTGAAAAATACAACACAAATACATAATTACTTATCATATAATATTCCAGAATGAATTCAATTTGCATGCCAATAAATGTTTTCACTTACGTACCTGACTAATGTAATCTTCATTTGAGAGCTCCGAATTGTTTTCCTGACCATCATCATGCTCATCCATCTACAAATTTTCAACACAAAAATATAATGTTGTAGGATGGCACCAAAAAATTACAACATGGTAATGCCACTCACATTCAAATCTTCCCATTCGTTCCCATTCTCTGACTGATTTCCAAGATCTGAATTTTCATCATCTGACCAATCTTCTATCCAGTCTTTCATCAGTTCTCCAAACTCCATGTCTACCATCATATCAGTTAACTCCTCGTCCGCCATTTCCTACAACAAATGATGAAAACATTATCAATGATGAAATATCTACACATAGCTCACGATCA
>NW_021257999.1:0-390 GCF_002162155.2 Triticum dicoccoides | reverse complement strand
TGGCTTCGGTCGCCAAGCTTGAAGAAGAAAACGCTAATCTGAAAGCTGCTCTTGACGTGGCCAAACAAGAAGTCACTCGACTGAAGAACGACAAGATTGCTCTGAATGACAAGGCCAGTGAGTTGGCGGGAAAGAAGAATGATCTGGAGACTTATCTGGGCGGGCTCTCCAAGAAGCTATTCCTCATGCTTGAAGGTAATCTTTGGTATCAAACAGGCAATTTTAACTGTGACCTCCGACTGTTGTTTTGACTCGGTGATTGTGCTTGCAGATTTTGCCAGAACTTTGAAGAGGAGACTGGTCGACTGGAGATAAACCTGGATCCCATCAACTCTCCCATGAATGACGAAGTCACCATGAATGTGCTCCGGCTTGAACCTCGCGTTGCAG
>NW_021257998.1:0-491 GCF_002162155.2 Triticum dicoccoides | reverse complement strand
TGATGATAGTTCAGCTATCCGGACACCCCCTAGTCCGGAACTCCCTCAGGATCCATGTATGAGAACAAAGTATGGACTTTGGTTGACTTGCCCGATGATCGGCAAGCCATCGAAAATAAATGGATCTTCAAGAAGAAGACTGACGCTGATGGTAATGTAACTATCTACAAAGCTTGACTTGTTGCGAAAGGTTTTCGACAAGTTCAAGGAGTTGACTACGATGAGACTTTCTCACCCGTAGCGATGCTTAAGTTTGTCCGAATCATGTTAGCAATTGCCGCATTTTATGATTATGAAATTTGGCAAATGGATGCCAAAACTGCATTCATGAATGGATTTCTGGAAGAAGAGTTGTATATGATGCAACCGGAAGGTTTTGTTGATCCAAATGGTGCTGACAAAGTGTGCAAGCTCCAGCGTTCCATTTATGGACTGGTGCAAGCATATCGAAGTTGGAATAAACACTTTGATAGTGTGATCAAAGCATATGG
>NW_021257997.1:0-2205 GCF_002162155.2 Triticum dicoccoides | reverse complement strand
CCATCTAGCTACTAACTACGGACCCGAAGGTCTACAAAGAACTACTCACGCATCATCGGGGAGGCACCAATGGAAGTGGTGAACCCCTCCGTGATGGTGTCTAGATTGGATCTGGTGGTTCTAGACTCTACGGCTTCTGGATGAATATTTCGTCGACTCCCCTAGGGTTTCTGGAATATTGGGGTATTTATAGAGCAAAGAGGCGGTCTGTGGGCACCCGAGGTGGGCACAACCCACCAGGGCGTGCTTGGGCCTCCTGGCGCGCCCTGGTGGGTTGTCCCCTCCTCGAGACCCCCTAGGTGCAACCAGGGCCCAACTTCTTCCTTTTGGTCCATAAAAAATCATCGTAAAGTTTCATGGAATTTGGACTCCGTCTGATATTGATTTCCTGCAATGTAAAAAACATGCAGAAAACAGTAACTGGCACTTGGCACTATGTCAATAGGTTAGTACCAAAAAATGATATAAAATGACTATTAAATGATTATAAAACATCCAAGATTGATAATAAAACAACATGGAATAATCAAAAAGTATAGCTACGTTGGAGACGTATCAACATCCCCAAGCTTAACTCCTGCTCGTCCTCGAGTAGGTGAATGATAAAAACAGAATTTTTGATGTGGAGTGTTGTTTATCATGTCATATCATATTATTTTCTTTATAGCATGGACATTTGGACTTTTATGTGATTTAAAGCAATAGTCTAGTTTTAACATAATAATTTAGATACTCAAGCATATCAATAAGCAACCATGTCTTTCAAAATATCAATGCTAAAACAAGTTATCCCTAGCCCATCATGCTCAAACATTGATCCATTCATGAAACACACTTGAATATTAGCTACACCCAATACTTAAGTACGATCATATTACCTCCTAGTTGGTGCTTTTATAAGAGAGGATGGAGACTCAATTTCAAAAATAAAAATTGCATAAAGTAAAATAAAGGCCCTTTGCAGAGGGAAGTAGGGATTTGTAGAGGTACTAGAGCTCAAAGCAAAAAATTAGAGATAAAAACATTTTGGGAGGTGTATCCATCCCACCAACGAAAATGAATCAGAGTTCCCAACACTTTCCATGCTAGATATATCATAGGCGGTTCCCAAACAGAAAATAAAGTTTATTCCTTTTTCCACCATACTTTCACTTTCCATGGCTAGCCATATCCACGGTTGCCCTCCATACCAACAATTTCCAAGGAATTTATTATTTGACAACATAAAGTAATTCATTTTTGCATTTCAGGACTGGGCATCCCTAAAACCTTTGCCTTACTCTCCTGCAATGACAAGTGAATACACACTCATCGTGAGAATAACACATCCAGCATGGAAAATATTAGCCACCCGTTACCGTTCCGCGAGCGAAACAAACACACAAAAGAGAAGTTTATTTTGAAATTAGAGATGGCACATGCAAATTTGCTTAGGATGGCAAAAGAATACCGCATATAGGTAGATATAGTGGACTCATGTGGCAAAACTGGGTTAAAGGATTTTGGATGCACAAGTAGAGGTCATACTTGGTGCAAAATGAAGGCTAGCAAAAAGATTGAGAAGCGGCCAACCAAGAAACGAATAATCTCATAAGCAAGCATTAAGCATAGTTAACATTGAATAATGCACCACAAGTTGGATATAATGTTCATTGCATGATTATTGACTTTCGTGCATGCATAGGGAATCACAAACCTTAACACCAATATTCTTACTAGAGCACAATTACTCATCAACATAACTCACGTATCACATCATCATATCTCAAAAATATTACTAAGAATCAAGTTTATTTTGTCCAATGATTTTCATGACATATATTTTTTTCTTTCTTTATCCTTCTTGGATATCTATCACTTTGGGACTAATTTTCATGTGTTGCTTTTCATAAGCTAAAACAAATATAAGTGAAGATCACGAGCATAACATATTTTCTTTCTCTCAAAATAATTTAAGTGAAGCAAAAGAGAATTTCTTCAAAATTTTACTAACTCTCAAATAAATCTAAGTGAAGGAAGAGAGCATTTTTTTTCAAAAATACTAAGCACACCGTGCTCAAAAAGATATAAGTGAAGCACTAGAGCAAGTACATTGCTCATAAAAATTTAAGTGAAGCATAGAGAGCAATTCTAATAAGTCATGACATAATTTTGGCTCTCTCAAATAGGTGTGTCCAGCAAGGACTGATGACTTAAAACACAAAA
>NW_021257996.1:0-1979 GCF_002162155.2 Triticum dicoccoides | reverse complement strand
AAGCATAGCTTCATTCTCCTCAACAATACCACATCTAATCATGCCAGTTTGTAATTCCTGATAATATTCTTCTACAGAATTTTTTCCTTGTCTTAAACGCTGCAATTTTTGAAGCAATTCACGTTGATAATATGGTGGAACCCAACGCGTACGCATAGCAGTTTTCAAAGCAGCCCAAGTAGTTGGAATAGGATATAATCTACAATGTTCAGACCACCATACACATGCAAAACTAGTGAAAGCACAAACAGCAGCAGCAACTCGTCTCTCCTCAGGATATTGTAAACATGTAAATCGTTGTTCAGTTTCTAACTCCCAAGTAAGATATATATCAGGAACATATCTACCCTCAAATGGTGGAATATTCAATTTCAGTTTAGGAATATGGACATCATCTCGTACCTGAGGTGGTGGTGGTGCAGGCCTACCATTACGAATATATACCTGAGGTCGGCCTGCTGGTGGTGGTGCTGGTGGCTGCTCGTAGATCTGATTTTGATCAACCTCATCCTCATAATCGCCGGCATACTCATCATCCTCCTGGGTACCAGCAACAGCAGTAGCAGGAGCCACAGAAGTATCAACAGCAGCACCAACAGTTTGGCCAAACGCAAGAGGAACACGGCTCGCTCGGCGAAGGTCTATTTCGCGACGTGGAGGTAGTCGTTGTTGTTGTTGTTGGAGAGGTGCGTTAGGTGCAGCGGGTGGTGGTGGTGGAAGACGCGCGAGCAATTCATTAAATCTGTTATCGAGCTTTGTTTCGAACGTCTTCTCAAGGCCAGTGATCTTCTCCATGGCCTCTTCAAAATTGTTCAGCACATCTTGCACCTGTTCAGTCATCATTTGCTGAAACTTATCATGAAGCTCCTTGTTCGATAAATTCTCCCAGTCAATCTCGTTGGCTTGTGATCCTGGCATGGTTAGCAGCAATAGAAACACACAAGAATATGATCCTACAGACTACGAACAAGTGGTGGTGGTGGGTGTCACAAATCCGTCAAGCAAAACTCAAATTCTTACCAGTTCTTACCCAGCAGCAGGCGGTGATCGGCAACCGATGTAGTCAAAAACTCTCAAAGCTTGGATAGAGCGATTACCAGGGAGAGTCAAACACACGACGTAGATGTATGTGGAGCTGGGAAGGCTTATAGTATGGTAGCAAAAAGGATCAGCAATAATCAATTCAGAGATGCAAAGTTGAATAAACGCTCAACGACGGTACTGTGCTGGTCCTAGGCTAGACTGTGCTAGAGACGCGAGCCTAGAACACTAACAAAATCACGGCGCGGCACGTAAACAAGGGAAAAGCACACTCTGGAAAAAAAAATTCGCTCTTTTTTTTTTGCCCTCTTTTTTTTTGCGCTGTTTTTTTTTTGCGAAAAATCACTATAATGGCGAGTGTCTCAAAACTCTTCTTAGCTCAAACTGACAGGATGGGCACGAAATTTTTTCGACCAATTTTTTTTTTTTTGGACTGCCCGGACCCAAAAACTGGAAACGGGTCAAAAAAAACTTCCTATAATGGCACCTGTCTCAAAACACTCAGTGATAGAGGCAAAGGTGTCCCGTCTTTCGATGAGATGGTGGATTTCGCTTTGGTGGAAGTCGACTTTGACGATCCGACTACGAACGTGCGAGGACGTCGCGCCTTAGCAATCGCTAAACCAACTCCGAGAGGTTATTGACCACGCCGGAGCACGATCAACCTGACCACGAGGGTCTGTTTCCTGCGAGCAAACGAAGAACAAGCAAGAAACTAAGATTGCAATCTGGATATTGCGAATATAAGATGAAAGCTTTATTGATCAAGGTGGGGTTCTGTGACGCCTTTGTCTGGTCGTTGAACACAAACGAAGTACGCGAAGTTGCAGCTATGGCGAACTTTTAATCTAAACAAAACCCAAAGTCTAAACGATGCCCTAAGGGCTGTATATATGGAGGAAGAGGGGGGAATTTCGTGGCCCTTGGTGGAGGAGTCC
>NW_021257995.1:0-832 GCF_002162155.2 Triticum dicoccoides | reverse complement strand
ACTCAAGTTTAATTCACTCAAGCAAACAAACAAACAATTCAATTAATTATATTAACATTCCAAAATTTGGGATGTTACAAACCTACCACACTTAAAATGAATCTCGTCCTCGAGATTCGAAGAGGCTAGCAAGGAATAGGTTAGGGTTTGGGGGTCTTCAAAAATCCATCGATCATCTCCGGGGTCTCGGGTGCTACCACACTTAAAAACAAGGTCATGGTTCCAATAAACTCAGATATTTCCTCTGGAGTGTTGACAATGTATGTCTCTTCACATATCCTACAATAGCTCCTTCTCCAAAGCTCTTCTGTCAGAAGCATAGAGTTTTCCTCAGAATCTTGGGTCGGTTCGTCAAAGTTGTGGTTCGTCCGAGACTGGATCTTCTTAGCTGATAGGTCCGTGTCCATTCTAGTCAACTATCGAAATACTCATGGTGGTCTACAATTTATGGTTTCTCCTGCAGAAAACGGGTCTGGGTTGAACCTCACCGTATAACCTACGATTGGCAACGGTTGCCTGTAAAGGGGTTCCATCGTCCTACCATTCTATGGTTTCATGGCTTATCGCGTCGACACCCTTCAAAGGTTTTTGAGGCTCTCTGATTTTCCATCAACATATGATAGTTCCTGATAGAAGTCTTCGGTATGGGGGCCAATCCATCCCGTACTTGAATCATTACCACATACGTAAACAGTGAATCACGTATTCTAACACTTGGGCATACTCACAAGCATTGCAGAATTTCTCTTGTTCTCGAACTAGGTTCGAGTAAATCCATGGTTTCTGCAAGCCAAACAAAACATCTATCGTCACTTCACCACTCTCAGGTTTT
>NW_021257994.1:0-718 GCF_002162155.2 Triticum dicoccoides | reverse complement strand
AGCCTCTAGTTGACTAGCTCGTTGATCAATAGATGGTTACGGTTTCCTAACCATGGACATACGATGACACTGATAATGGGATGACATCATTAGGGTAATGATCTGATGGACAAGACCCAATCCTAAGTATCCTTTCCTTAGACCATGAGATTGTGCAACTCCCGGATACCGTAAGGGTACTTTGGGTGTGCCAAACGTCACAACGTAATTTGGTGGCTATAAAGGTACACTACGGGTATCCCCAAAAGTATCTGTTGGGTTGGCACGAATCGAGACTGGGATTTGTCACTCCTTATGACGGAGAGGTATCTATAGGCCCACTCGGTAGGACATCAACATAATGAGCTCAATGTGATCAAGGATTTGTTCACGGGATGATGTGTTATGGGAACGAGTAAAGAGACTTGCCGTAACAAGATTGAACAAGGTATCGGTATACCGATGATTGAATCTCGGGCAAGTATCATACCGATAGACAAAGGGAATTGTATACATGATTGATTGAATCCTTGACATCGTGGTTCATTCGATGATATTATCGTGGAGCATGTGGGAGCCAACATGGGTATCCAGATCCCGCTGTTGGTTATTGACTGGAGAGTTGTCTCGGTCATGTCTACGTGTCTCCCGAACCCGTAGGGTCTACACACTTAAGGTTCGGTGACGCTAGAGTTGTAGAGATATTAGTATGCGGTTAATAGAAAGTTGTTCGGAGTCC
>NW_021257993.1:0-1657 GCF_002162155.2 Triticum dicoccoides | reverse complement strand
GAGGAAATGGGGGAGGAACACCACCCTCTCATGGGGCCTGGGGGTCGGGATGAGCTGCCCCTCGTCTGGAAGCCAGTGCGCGATGTCGCTGGACAAGTATCCGGCTTTCCTCAACTTTTTGATGTGCCCCTCCGTGACGGAGGAGGCCATCCACCTGCCTCCTGCTCCGTACATGGCTGGAGAAGGTTGAGGTGGGAAGTGCGAACTAGGGCGCTGGAGCTCGAGTGCGCGGAAATGGGTAAGCGAAGGAGGAAGAAGGCGTAGATTAAAAAGGTGGATCCTTATCCCCTTATATGGGTGGACGAAACTATGTGCCCCCACCAGCCTGGTAAAACTTGCTTATCTCCCAAGCGCCGTAATTAATGGCACGGTTGGGTTACCCACGCCCGTATTGATGAAAATCCTGGAATAAGGGGACACGATCTCTGCTTCGACAAGACGTGCCAAGGAAACCACCTCGCTAAACAAGCTGAGGTGGGACAGTAAAACGACTCGAATGAAGGCTTGGCCGTGGCATGATGTCATGCTGCGGAATACGTCAGGAGATTAGATTTGAACAAATATTATTCTCTCTACGGTGGTATGTGGAACTTATTTTGCAGGGCCGGACACTATCCTTGTGTTCAAAATCTTCTATGAAGTATTCGGAGGGGGAACCAGCCTTGCAATGACGAAGACAATCTGCGCACCGGACTCGTCGTCATTGAAGCCTGGTTCAGGGGCTACTGAGGGAGTCCTGGCTTAGGGAGTATCCGGATGGCCGGACTATAACCTTTGGCCGGACTCCTGGACTATGAAGATACAAGATTGAAGACTTTGTCCCGTGTCCGGATGGGACTTTCCTTGGCGTGGAAGTCAAGCTTGGCGATACGGATGTGTAGATCTCCTCCCATTCTAACCGACTCTGTGTAACCCTAGCCCTCTCCGATGTCTATATAAACCGGAGGGTTTTAGTCCGTAGGACGAACAACAATCATCCCATAGGCTAGCTTCTAGGGTTTAGCCTCTCTAATCTCGTGGTAGATCTACTCTTGTACTACCCATATCATCAATATTAATCAAGCAGGAGTAGGGTTTTACCTCCATCGAGAGGGCCCGAACCTGGGTAGAAACATCGTGTCCCTTGTCTCCTGTTACCATCCGCCTATACGCACAGTTCGGGACCCCCTACCCGAGATCCGCCGGTTTTAACACCGACAGCGGCCCTCGCGGGCGGAGCGATACGAGTCAAGCAGCGCCTCCTGCTCCGCCCGCTCCACGGCGATCTGCTCCTCCACCTGCAGGTGCTCCTGGAGGAGATGGTGGTTGTAGGCGGCGTCGGCGTGTGCCTCCCGGAACTGCTCCTCACGCATCTGCCTCACTGTGTCCATATATTGGGCACGGGCCTCGCCGATGGTCATGGTGCAATGCACCGGCGAGGATGGCGCGGAGGAGGGGGTTGGCGCCGGATCGTCGATTACCATGTTCTCCATTGGGACGTCATCGTCCTCCGGTTGCCTGCCGGCCAACCGGTCGGCAGCAATGGCTACCATCTCCTTGTGGTCCGTCGTCCTCCCGTCCCGAAGAGCGCTGGAGCGCGAGGAAGCCATGGTGGGAAGTAGTGGTGTGGACAGGAGAAAGGGAACAGATGCGGATGACTACGGCTATGGCCGGCGCA
>NW_021257992.1:0-996 GCF_002162155.2 Triticum dicoccoides | reverse complement strand
TTGGAGTTCGACAACCATGGAAATCGCTTTGGGGCCCAAAAACGGTGAGTAATAGTCCATGAAACGGGCCAGAATCGGCTAAAATCGCGAATGTTGACGACAGACACGTAAACGCGCCCGGGGTTCGACAACCATGGAAATCACTCCGGGAGCCCAAAATAGTGAGCAATTGTCCGTGAAACGGGCCAGAATCGGCCAAAACTGCGAGTGTTGATGACCAACACGTAAGCACACCTTGGAGTTCGACAACCATGGAAATCGCTTTGGGACCCCAAAACGGTGAGTAATAGTCCATGAAACGGGCCAGAATCGGCCAAAACTGCAAGTGTGGATGACCAACACGTAATCACACCTTGGGGTTCAACAACTATGAAAATCGCGTCGGGACCCCAAAACGTTGAGTAATAGTCCACGAAACGGGTCAGAATTGGACAAAACTGTGAGAGGTGAAGACCAACACGTAAACGCACCCCGAGGTTCGTCAATTGTGGAAATGACTCCGGGACCCCAATACAGAGTAATAGTCCAAGAAACATGCCAGAATCGGCCAAAAGTGTGATTGTTGATGACCGATACGTAAGCACACCTTGGGGTTCAACAACTATGGAAATCGCTTCGGGACCCCAAAACGGTGAATAATAGTCCACGAAACGGGTCAGAATTGGACAAAACTGTGAGTGTTGACGACAGACACATAAACGCACCCCGGGGTTCATCAATCGTGGAAATCGCTCTGGGTCCCCAAAACGCTGAGTAATAGTGCATGAAACCGCGAGTAATAATCCATGAAACGAGAATCGCTTTGGGACCCCAAAACGACGAGTAATAGTCCATGAAACGGGCCATAAACGGCTGAAACCGCGAGTGTTGATGATCGACACGTAAGCGCACCTTGGAGTTTGATAACCACGAAAATCACTCCGGGACCCCGTAACGGTGAGTAATAGTGCATGAAACTGGCCAGAATCGGCCAAAACTGCGAGTGTTGATGACCAA
>NW_021257991.1:0-820 GCF_002162155.2 Triticum dicoccoides | reverse complement strand
TGGTTGGTTGTAGCAAAATGCGACACCGGTTGTAGCAAAAATACGGTCCCGGTCCCAGCAAAAAGGCAGTACTCTTTGGCTCACGGTTGCAACTCTGCGGGTGTGCGGTTCCAGCTCCGCTGCGTACCGGTTGTAGCATCTCACCATGTGATGGAGACCACCGTGTAGTAGCAATGGTTGTCTCCCATGCTTGTCTGCAGGAAAGAGAAGAAGGAAGGAGCGAGAGGTAGAAGATAACCAGAGAAAAAAGGAAATAGGAAGGGGTTGTGGCGGGCCCAGACGCATGTAGGTTGAGGAGGTTGCGTGGGTGATTGGTCAAACTTGCATGTGATCAACGCGGGCCGCTGGATTGCATGCGATGGACGCGTGCAACGCGACCGACCGAAGTTTAGGCCGGCGCGCCAGCGTAAAACGTTTGCCTATATATTAAGCCCATCAGCAACGTCAACTCCGTTGAGTACATAAGGAACCGTGTCAAAAAAGGACCATAAAGTGGTTGAACAAAAAAATAGTACACAAAAATTTGGTCTATTCTTAATTTTACTATGTATTCCATGTAAAAAAAATTAGCGGAGGATTTAAGTGCTGTTTGTTGTTTTCCGAGTGTCCGTTAAAAGACACGCCGCAAATAACGCCCCACCGTCACAGACCGTCAAACGCGGTGGGAAGGGACATGTGGTCCGTGTGTTGCCGAGCGTGTGGTATTTGCCAAGTGTCTCGTGTCCCAGTTTGGTGGCTATGCCGAGTGTTTTATCAAAGACGTTCATCAAATAATCCACATTAGCAAAGATTACCGGTTTGGCACGTATTTTTTTTTTTT
>NW_021257990.1:0-1554 GCF_002162155.2 Triticum dicoccoides | reverse complement strand
TTTTTTTGCTCTGTTACCCATGATTCTTTTTCCTACCTATAGTCCTTCCTACAAAACCCTTAAGTCCAGGAGAGTGGACCTAATGGAGTATATTGAGTAGATGAAATGATAGCCTTTAGGTTCTGTCCAGAATTGGTTTTCTCAGATATTTGCACTAACAAGTTTCTATATATGACAAACTAACCTGGCCACCATCACCTACACCTAATGAGACACTGATCTGGTGATTTTGGCCACTCCAAGAACTGCCTAGATGCCTCTAGCATTTTGTCAAACATCTTGGGTGCATGGCCAGTTTTGGCATGGTTTTTAGTTAGCATTGTAAACTTGATCCACTGACCTAACCCCCATGTCCACTATCCTCCTTGCAAACTCTAGCCTAGTCCTGTTAATTGCCAGCCTCACTTGAGCACTCTAGCCCACCGTGGCATTCTGTCGAGCATGTCGCGTGCGTGCTCTGGGCGCGCCCAGAGGGCATGTTTTGCACGCGCGCGCGCAACCGAGCCGCCGCGTTCGCTACCCCGCTCCCTGGCCTTTGCTCGCCTGCCGAGCCACGCCCCGCCCTCGACCACTCGCCAGAACACTCCAAGCCGCCCTGGCGCCCTACAGCGCCGCCGTTAGGGCCCTCTTGGCGGCACGCCGGCGTCCGGAGTGCGCCTCTTCCATGGACCACGTCGCCCGAGCCACAACTTCTCGCCAGCTGCCCTCGTGAGCAGGACGTGCTTATCTCCAAGCCCGTCCGCTAGCACCGACCCTGCTCCGGCCATCGCCGCAGTGGCGGAACCGACCTTCCCCGGCTATATATAGCCCCAGACCTCGCTCGAGCCCCCTCAGGCAGCCTCGTACCACCCCTCTAGCGCGCCCCACGGCCAGCAAGCGACAGCGGGAGGCCTTCTTCCTCGCCTTCGACCGATTCAGCCGTCGCCGCCCTGCGGTCCCATCCGTCGCGAACAGAGCCTCCCCCAACCTTCCAGCACCACCACCCGACTCCTCTTCGTCTTGTGGAGCCGCCCAAACCCCCAGCTACGACGGAGCGCCACCATAGCCAGAACCCCCAAATCGGCCCGAAGCCATCTCCGCCGCGAAGCTCACCGCCGGTGACTCCCTTCGTCCCCACCTACCTAGCGACCACTAGGAGGACCGTCCCGGACCCGCGGATCCATCCCTGCCCTCTGGAGCCCGCGGGGAGCCGCCAATCGCCAGCGACGATCGCCGGAGCCCCGCCTCCACACGGCCAGAGGGGGAAGGAGGCGGGGGAGACTGGTCAAACCTGACCAATGGCCCCCCTGGACCCACTATCAGTGACCCATGCACCGTCCCCGCTGGAATAAGTGGAGACGTAAACCCAGAATACGCCTTCGACGTGGTTAGTTTAGAAACGTTTTTCCTTTTTTTCTGTTTTATTTTAAAAATAGAAATTTGACTAAACTTTGACTGGCTATAACTTTTTAAATATAACTCCAAATGAGTTGATTCTTTTTCCTACCTCTCTCAAATATTGTCTAGTTTATTTTAAGATTTATTTGAAAAAATTTCAGACAAATGTTTTGTACT
>NW_021257989.1:0-552 GCF_002162155.2 Triticum dicoccoides | reverse complement strand
AGAACTCCCTCTTCAAGTGACAATTTTTCTGTACTGGAGAGGGGAGTCAAGGATGGCTTGCATCCTTGTAAACCAACTCTTCTTACCAGGTCAGCCGCATACTTTTCTTGAGATAGGTGGAGGCCATCTTCATGTTTTTTTACCTCAATACCTAGAAAATAATGCAAATCTCCCAAGTCTTTGAGAGCAAACTCAGCATTTAAGTCTTTTAACAGCCCTGTCACTGCTTCATCTGATGAACTTGTGACAATAATATCATCTACATAAATCAACACAAATATCGATGTATTTGACTTATTGTAAATGAACAAAGATGTGTCAGACTTGGAGGGAGTAAAACCAAGTGTTTGCAGTTTCTGACTCAGACGTGAGTACCAAGCTCTGGGGGCCTGCTTCAGTCCATAAAGAGCTTTATCAAGCTTGCACACATAAGAAGGCTTACTTTTGTTTTCAAACCCAGGAGGTTGTTTCATATATACTTCCTCTTCCAGAACGCCATGAAGGAACGCATTCTTGACATCCAGTTGTCTGAGACTCCATCCGCTGGACACA
>NW_021257988.1:0-391 GCF_002162155.2 Triticum dicoccoides | reverse complement strand
TCATCACTGCGATCTACACCAACACCGCTGCCATTTTCATCAACATCTCCATCACCTTCCCCCATCTATATTCAGCGGTCCACTCTCCCGCAACCCGTTGTACCCTCTACTTGAACATGGTGCTTTATGCTTCATATTATTATCCAATGATGTGTTGCCATCCTATGATGTCTGAGTAGATTTTCATTGTCCTATCGATGATTGATGAATTGCTATCATTGGTTTAATTTTCTTGTGGTTATGTTGCTATCCTTTGGTGCCCATCATATGAGCGCGTGCGTGGATCACACCATAGGGTTAGTTGTATGTTGATATGACTATGTATTGGAGGGCAAGAGTGACAGAAGCTTCAACCTAGCATAGAAATTGATGCATATGGGATTGAAGGGGG
>NW_021257987.1:0-893 GCF_002162155.2 Triticum dicoccoides | reverse complement strand
ATGGGACTTTCCTTGGCGTGGAAGGCAAGCTTGGCGATACGGATATGTAGATCTCCTACCATTGTAACCGACTCTGTGTAACCCTAGCCCTCTCCGGTGTCTATATAAACCGGATGGCTTTAGTCCGTAGGACGAACAACAATCATACCATAGGCTAGCTTCTAGGGTTTAGCCTCCTTGATCTCGTGGTAGATCCACTCTTGTAACACACATCATCAATATTAATCAAGCAGGATGTAGGGTTTTACCTCCATCAAGAGGGCCCGAACCTGGGTAATGAAGGAAATATGCCCTAGAGGCAATAATAAAGTTATTATTTATTTCCTTATATCATGATAAATGTTTATTATTCATGCTAAAATTATATTAACCGGAAACATGATACATGTGTGAATACATAGACAAACATATAGTCACTAGTATGCCTCTACTTGACTAGCTCATTAATCAAAGATGGTTATGTTTCCTAACCATAGACATGTGTTGTCATTTGATTAATGGGATCACATCATTAGGAGAATGATGTGATTGACTTGACCCATTCCGTTAGCTTAACACTTGATCGTTTAGTATGTTGCTATTGCTTTCTTCATGACTTATACATGTTCCTATAACTATGAGATTATGCAACTCCCGTTTACCGGAGGAACACTTTGGGTGCTACCAAACGTCACAACATAACTGGGTGATTATAAAGGAGTACTACAGGTGTCTCCAAAGGTACATGTTGGGTTGGCGTATTTCGAGATTAGGTTTTGTCACTCCGATTGTCGGAGAGGTATCTCTGGGCCCTCTCGGTAATGCACATCACTATAAGCCTTGCAAGCAATGTAACTAATGAGTTAGTTACGAAATGATGCACTACGTAACGAGTAAAGAGACTTGCCAGTAAC
>NW_021257986.1:0-1092 GCF_002162155.2 Triticum dicoccoides | reverse complement strand
TATGAGGCAAGCATTCCTCCCACATTTTCTTATTATTCTTCAAAACAGCCCTAAGCATAGTAGACAATGTTCTATTGACTACTTCAGTTTGTCCATCAGTTTGGGGGTGACAAGTAGTACTAAAAAGCAGTTTAGTCCCCAACTTAGCCCATAAACATCTCCAAAAGTGGCTAAGAAATTTAGTATCACGATCTGAAACAATAGTATTTGGCACACCATGCAAGCGAATAATTTCACGAAAGAACAAATCAGCAACATTAACAGCATCATCGCTTTTATGACATGGTATAAAGTGTGCCATTTTCGAGAATCTATCCACGACAACAAATATGCTATCCCTCCCCTTCTTTGTTCGAGGTAAACCTAAAACAAAGTCCATAGATATATCCTCCCAAGGAACACTAGGTACAGGCAAAGGCATATATAAACCATGAGGATTGAGTCGTGACTTAGCTTTTCGACATGTAGTGCAGCGAGCAATAAAACGCTCAACATCCCGTCTCATCTTTGGCCAAAAGAAATGTGTAGCAAGTACGTCCTCCGTCTTCTTCACGCCAAAGTGTCCCATTAATCCACCTCCATGCGCCTCCTGCAACAACAAAAGACGAACGGAGCTAGCTGGAATGCATAGCTTGTTAGCATGAAACACAAATCCATCATTAACGACGAACTTGTTCCACATTCTTCCTTCTTTACAATTCTGCATTACATCTTTAAAATCAGCATCATGCACATATTGATCTTTGATGGTCTCCAAACCAAATATTTTGAAGTCAAGTTGTGAAAGCATAGTATAGCGGCGAGACAATGCATCAGCAATAACATTTTCTTTTCCCTTCTTGTGTTTAATGACATAAGGAAAAGTCTCAATGAATTCAACCCATTTAGCATGTCTACGATTCAGTTTAGCTTGACTTTTAATATGTTTCAAAGATTCATGATCAGAATGTATAACAAATTCTTTGGGCCATAAATAATGTTGCCATGTTTCTAAAGTCCGAACAAGAGCATATAATTCTTTATCATAAGTAGAATAATTCAGACTAGGCCCGCTCAATTTTTCAGAAAAGTATGCAACAGGTTTGCCATCTT
>NW_021257985.1:0-635 GCF_002162155.2 Triticum dicoccoides | reverse complement strand
AAAAAATGTTGCCAAGAAGTGAATTTTATTTTTATAATTCCTGACTTTTATAATGCCAAAATTGTATGAATTGATTTTTTAGTGGTGGTGCCGCTCATGTACTCGTCTACTCATACTACTGATGCATCTTCTGAAACCATTGTTTTGTTGCGTTGTGTGGCAGAAGATTTATTGTGCTGGTGTTTCCTTAATGATTTATCTTTCCGCATGAAGGTCATTTTATTGGGATTAGGAAGTGCATATGTCATTTATATGTTTGATGAGACTAGTAAGCGTGTTCATATGATCTCGGGAGTCAATTTCTAATTTCTTGGGTGAGTTATATATTCTGTTCTTGAGCTAAAAAGTTGGCTATGGCGGTATCTGGACGGATGGTTGCACATGTATGCAAAGTATACACTGAAAAGGAGGCAATATGTGAATATCACAAAATGAATTATTGTTTTGGGCTACAGATAATCAAAAATAATTACATGCAAAATATAATAATGTCCATAATGGGATTCGAACCCATGACCTTGAGGATATTAGTGCACAACCTAACCATATGAACAAAAAAAATTTATGTAACTTTTTTAGATATATTTTTATTTATGTCACTTCAGGTAGCTCGCAATAAGAAAATAGGAAAATAT
>NW_021257984.1:0-408 GCF_002162155.2 Triticum dicoccoides | reverse complement strand
TTGTGCTTGTGCTCCCTTCTGCTCTATTGTCTTCATGGTTTAGCTAATCAAGAGCACCTGTCAAGAAAATATATAAAAGCACTTGAACAATATATATGGGAATTATTTGATGTGCCCCCTTCTAATCTGCAAGTGTCCTATGTACATCATGTGGCTTTTGAGGTTTGTGTTGGACATCAAAAAAGTTGTAGAATGAGATGGTTCGGACAAACCACTTGTAGAGCTCCTTGACAACCTCTAGCCCTTCACACATCATCCCTACATCACGCTTCAGTTTCTCATCGCATCTCAAAGCAAAAGACAACTAATATTCAGTACTGTATTTCATACTTCCAAATTATGCTAAGTAAGCAGACCATGTATAACTACCTAGCTAATGATGATTGCCTACCTTCAGAATCTGGTTAT
>NW_021257983.1:0-459 GCF_002162155.2 Triticum dicoccoides | reverse complement strand
GGAGAGGTATCTCTGGGCCCACTCGGTAGGACATCATCATAATGTGCACAATGTGACCAAGGAGTTGATCACGGGATGATGTGTTACAGAACAAGTAAAGAGACTTGCCGGTAACGAGATTGAACAAGGTATCGGGATACCGACGATCGAATCTCGGGCAAGTATCGTACCGATAGACAAAGGGAATTATATACGGGATTGATTGAATCCTTGACATCATGGTTCATCCGATGAGATCATCGTAGAGCATGTGGGAGCCAACATGGGTATCCAGATCCTGCTGTTGGTTATTGACCGGAGAGTTGTCTCGGCCATGTCTGCATGACTCCCGAACCCGTAGGGTCTACACACTTAAGCTTCGATGACGCTAGGGTTATAGGGAAAGTATGTACGGGGTTACCGAATGTTGTTCGGAGTCCCGGATGAGATCCCGGACATCACGAGGAGTTACGGAATGGT
>NW_021257982.1:0-552 GCF_002162155.2 Triticum dicoccoides | reverse complement strand
TGACTCCACCATACGTGACATCGAGAGCATTTCCTATGAGAGGATGAGTGTGACCACCACTAGCCCCACACATGAGAGCATGCCACACATCTATGTGAGGTTGAGTGCCATTCGAGTGACTCCACCAACCATATGAGTGAGAGCATCCTTGAGGGAGTGAGTGAGCCACAACACTTAGAGAGTGAGGTAGTTGACATGGCATGTGAGGCCACTATGATTTCTAACGACTTACCCTCTACTCCTTGTGTGTTTTCTCCTTTGGTGCAAGGTCTCCTACATGACGACATGCCTATCCTCGACGAGTCCATCCCTCCAATGGAAAAACCGATGGCCATGGTGGACAATGATGAACCCCCCACATGGTTCCATCAAGATGAAGATGACAACGAAACGATCTTCAACACCTCACCTACAACACATGAGCGGCGCACCAAAGGTAACATAGGTGATGGTACTTCTCTTGTCCCACTAGTGGACCATCTTGACAATGATTGCTCCCATGATGATGACCCACCTATTACCATGCTTCATGCTAGTGAGACTTCTTCATGC
>NW_021257981.1:0-2772 GCF_002162155.2 Triticum dicoccoides | reverse complement strand
TTTTTATTGGTGGAATCCGCAAGGTGCAAATTTAAAGAGCAATCATCAAGATCATGAAAACCTAGAATATCACATAAAGTTTTCGGAATCGTGGAAACACTAGCACCCAAATTACATAAAGCATAACACTCATGATCTTTATTTTTAATCTTTATAGTAGGTTCCCACTCATCATAAAGTTTTCTAGGTATAGAAACTTCCAAGTTTAGTTTTTCATCAAAAGATTGCATCAAGGCATCAACAATATGTTTGGTAAAAGCATTATTTTGACTATAAGCATGAGGAAAATTCACAACGGATTTCAACAAGGAAATACAACCTTCTAAAGAACAATTATCATAATTAAATTCCTTGAAATCCAAGATAGTGGGTTCAATGCTATTTAAAGTCTTGACCTCTCCAATCCCACTTTTACCAAATTTAGCATCAAGATCTAAAAACTCTAAATCATTGGGACGCCTTTTAACTAAAGTTGACTCATCTCCAGTCCCATCATTATTAAGATTCGTATTGTAAAACAAAGATCTAATAGGGGACACTTAAGTAACTTTAAGATCTTCATCATTATTTTCATGGAAACTAGAAGAACACGCCTTTACAAAGCAATTTTTCTTAGCACGCAATCTAGCGGTTCTTTCTTTGCACTCATCAATGGAAATTCTCATAGCTTTGAGAGACTCATTCAGTGGCGGAGGCAGGGGGACGAGCAGGGGCCAGGCAAGCTGCGGTGCTTCGAACCAGTGGCCACGACGAGAGATAAAATTGCACGTACAGGCTTGTTGCCCCTCCCTAATCTCAGCGTGTGCCCTTAAAAAGCATAAAAAGGCCCATAACAAAACCCCACTAGCGTGAAGATTAGCAAAGAATCCTCGGTCTAATCTCCTGGAGCAGTGAAACTACTTTCTCTCGTGCGTGATTAGGTCTACGTGTGTCAAATTAGGCGCCGTTGCCGCCCGTCGTGTGCCCCTGCGGACCTGGCACCGTCGTGTGCCCATCTGCCTCTGATCTCTTTGCTCTGTCGCTCACGATCTGATCTGTACTGTGAATAGAAAAGCCTATTTCATTGCTTCAGGTAACGAACTAGTAGATTAACACTATACTTATCTGTCTCATCGCAATTACCATCTCGTATTAGTGTTGAAATTATACATTAGATTTTATTTGCTTTGTGTTTTTATTTGAGATGCTATCAAAAATTCATATCTCGTACGTGTCCTAGAAATTATCGTGATGCAAATTATCTTGTACGATGTCCTATTTGCGATGCGAAATTTTCCTATGTTCACTATATATAGTATAGCTAATTTCTGAAATTGAAATTCCTAAACTATGAATAGAAAAGGAACTGCCAAACACCATTAAGATTAATTTGTTTTCTAAGTTGGTTACTTATAAAACTGAAATACGTCAACTAAGAAGAGAAACAAAACAACTCGAAACACCATTAAAATTAATTTGTTTTCTCAGCCAGTCTTCGAATTCTTGACATACTGAAATTGTTAATGAGATTGTTGTGCAAGTTCTCAACCTTGTTCTTTATAATTATCTTTTGCACTCGATTTTTTTCTATCTACTTGGCTTGGCCCCCCTATACCTAAATACTGGCTCCGCCACTGGACTCATTGATATCATGCTTAGGAGGAGTAGATCTAAGTTTCAGAGAATCAACATCAAGCGAAAGTCTATCAACGTTCCTAGCCAAATCATCAACTTTGAGCAATCTTTCTTCAAGCAAGGTATTAAAATTCTTTTGAGAGATCATAAATTCTTTCACACTATTCTCAAAATCAGAGGGCATCTTATTAAAATTACCATAACAATTATTGTAGGAATTTCCATAATTATTAGAGGAATTACTAGGGAACGGTCTAGGATTAAAGTTTCCTCTATAAGCGTTGTTTCCAAAACTATTCCTACCAACAAAATTCACATCCATAGATTCATTGTTATTCTCAATCAAAGTAGACAAAGGCATATCATTGGGATCAATAGGAGCACTCTTAGTAGCAAACAATTTCATAAGTTCATCCATCTTCCCACTCAAAACATTAATTTCTTCTATAGCATGCACTTTTTTACTAGTAGATCTTTCGGTGTGCCATTGAGAATAATTAGTCATAATATTATCAAGAAGTTTTGTAGCATCTCCTAAAGTGATTTCCATAAACGTGCCTCCCGCGGCCGAATCTAAAAGATTTCTAGAAGCAAAAATTCAAGCCAGCATAAAATTTTTGTATGATCATCCATAAATTCAAACCATGAGTAGGGCAATTGTGAATCATCAATTTCATCCTTTCCCAAGATTGGGTAACATGCTCATGATCAAGTTGTTTAAAATTCATAATATCGTTCCTAAGAGTGATAATCTTAGCGGGAGGAAAATATTTAGAGATGAAAGCATCTTTGCACTTGTTCCAAGAATCAATACTATTTTTAGGCAAAGACGAAAACCAAACTTTAGCACGATCTCTAAGTGAAAACGGAAATAACTTCAATTTAACAATATCATTATTCGTATCTTTCTTATTTTGCATCTCACACAAATCAACAAATTTGTTTAGATGGGTAGCGGCATCTTCACTAGGAAAGCCGGCGAATTGATCTTTCATAACAAGATTCAGCAAAGCAGTATTGATTTCACAAGACTCAACATCATCCAGAGGAGCAATCGGAGTACTAAGGAAATCATTATTTTTGGTATTGGAGAAATCACACAATTTGGTATTATCTTGCGCCATGGCGACAAGTAATCCAACACACAAGCAAAAAAAA
>NW_021257980.1:0-426 GCF_002162155.2 Triticum dicoccoides | reverse complement strand
TTTTTTTTGCACATTGGAGCAGAGAAGTGGGCCATTGTTGCAAAAATGCCACAACTTACCTCACAGCCATTAGATGCATATCTAATGGTCAGAAATGGCAGATGCCAGACACACCACCATCACCAACCGAGTCTTTTATGGGAGTAGAGAAACATGTATAAATTTTAACATTTGGTTCTGCTCCTTGGCATGATCGATAGATAGAAATAACGATTGGAAATGCTAGGGCGGGGCTTTTCCTGCCAGATAAGCA
Organism: Triticum dicoccoides; assembly: GCF_002162155.2. Lineage (NCBI taxonomy): Eukaryota > Viridiplantae > Streptophyta > Magnoliopsida > Poales > Poaceae > Triticum > Triticum dicoccoides. Next base: position 173 of record NW_021257980.1, on the reverse strand, counting down.
GGGTAGTAGCTAGGTTGGCACATCGTCGGTTTGGTCACAATCGGTCCCACATGTTGTAGTGACATAAAGCCTAGCCAATGTGCGTTGATCGGGGGGCGAAACAACAGTGTGGGTATGCGACGGGGAAGGGACATGCTTCAAGTACATGTTCCAATTTCTCGTTTTTAACTTAC
>NW_021257979.1:0-407 GCF_002162155.2 Triticum dicoccoides | reverse complement strand
TTCTTGAGCAGAAATCAGTAAAAAACAGAAATCTATTTTCTTGAATGGGAGCAACATATTTACAATCATTGTCCTCTTCTCCTCGTAGCTTTCATTGCGCTCACGGTCAAACTGAAGCCTCATGTATTGCCGGACAAAAACATGCATCGGGCTTGCGGGGGGCATGTATGACTTCAGCATATGGTTTGCACTCTCACTCCTCTGTGTACTTGTCATTTTTTGCACAAAACACACCTCTTAAATATGGTTTTGCCCATTTATGTCTTGTCTCATATATTTGGGTCATATAGTTAGGCCCCCTCAAGTTGTACTTATCAAGCAGCGCGTCCCAGGCTGTTTCAAATTCCTCCTCAGCTAACATGTGGTTAACAACTTTGTGAAATTCAGCTTGGAAATCACACTTTTTC
>NW_021257978.1:0-595 GCF_002162155.2 Triticum dicoccoides | reverse complement strand
ATCATGATCTAGTAGCATGATTTCCAGAACAGGATTACCATACCACTCTGGTGCGGATCTTACTCTGGTTGATCTACGAGGCTCAGTAGTAACTTGATCTAAAATTTCATGATCATCATCATTAAATTCCTCACCAATTGGTGTAGGTGTCGCAGAAACCGGTTTCTGTGATGAACTACTTTCCAATAAGGGAGCAGGTACAGTTAGCTCATCAAGTTTTACTTTCCTCCCACTCACTTCTTTCGAGAGAAAATCCTTCTCTAGAAAGGATCCATTCTTAGCAACGAATATCTTGCCTTCGAATCTGTGATAGAAGGTGTACCCAACAGTATCCTTTGGGTATCCTATGAAGACACATTTCTCCGATTTGGGTTCGAGCTTATCAGGTTGAAGCTTTTTCACATAAGCATCGCAGCCCCAAACTTTAAGAAACGACAACTTTGGTTTCTTGCCAAACCATAGTTCATAAGGTGTCGTCTCAACGGATTTTGATGGTGTCCTATTTAACGTGAATGCGGCCGTCTCTAAAGCATAACCCCAAAACGATAGCGGTAAATCAGTAAGAGACATCATGGATCGCACCATATCAAGTAAA
>NW_021257977.1:0-1137 GCF_002162155.2 Triticum dicoccoides | reverse complement strand
GTTGATATCTTTTTTCTTCCAACAATAACAACAACAACACCTCAATAATCTCCCACACAACGACTTCAATGCGGTGGTGAAAAGCCTGGTTGCTGTCCGGCAAATCGGCGAGCCTCTTTGTGACGCCCGGATAATCAAGCTATAGTAATCCCTCGCTAATGGTGCCATGTCATCACATTATTGTTGCTAATCCTCACTTGATCCAAATCACTGTTCATATTCAAACTCAAATTTAAAGTAAAAAATTCTAATTTGCCAGACCTGAAAACTAAAATGCTCAAGTTGTTACAAATAATCTTTTGGTAATATTGGTGGAAAAACCAAAATACCACCACACGGGTACTTGCAAGAAACCATGTGAGATAGTTGTTGAACGCAATCGGGCAGTGCTCACGAAGTTGGGCTCGTTTTCCAGCCTTAGCTTGCTCCACACTAAATGCAAACTGAGAGATATACTTCTTGTGATGCTTGTCCCAATCCTTGGCCTTCCATTGCTTTTTTTCTATCCAACCTGCAAGTTAGAAACATAATGTTAGCACCATCGAAACCGCCGAGAACCTGCTAAGTGCTCAAGGTTGATTATATCTTACGCGTGTAGACACTTGTCCGTGTCCTCCCACTTCGGTGGGTGTGGCTAGAACAAACCGAACTGGCGGTACACCCGATGTGGTAGGTAAAACTCAACCGCCCAGTTGCATATGAGTGAGCACCGCATATGCCAAAGATCCCTATCTCTAAAGCACATCAGATTCAGCACAAAGTCTCTAATGATACCAAGAGTATCCCCTTTTCCATACGGCTCTCATTCCACCTGCAACATAGCATAGATTGCAAAATTGATTATGAGTTACGATAGAAGCATGAGAATCACTTATACAATGTCAACTTGTCGAGTCACCTGCTTCGGTGCCACCGAGTGAGCGTTGCCAACTTTCTGTAACTTTCTGTAATTTCTCAGATCAACTCGGTCTCACCGAGTCAATCAACTCGGTCCGTCCGAAATGACTCTGCAGCTTCTGTTTCTGTCCTTGTTTTGCCTCCACAGGTTGCATACGACCTTGGATTAAGACAATTTTTATATGACAATCGACCGTTTCGACGAGACGAAGACAACTTATATAGAAAGTTTTTCCATTT
>NW_021257976.1:0-409 GCF_002162155.2 Triticum dicoccoides | reverse complement strand
ATCGTAGAGGCTCCACGAAGATCTGCATGCCGCCATGCAGGTGTCTGCTTAGTTGCCACGCCGATCGTTGCATTGAAATGGTGGTGAGGTGGTGAACCCTTGCAGGGCGCGGTGCCGGCCACGACCCAGTGATCGTCCCTGGCAAGGCTTGCCGGGGTCCTTGGTTACGTCCCCGACAAGGGTCTTGCCGGGGGTCTTGGATTCGTCCCCGGCAAGGGTCTTGCTGGGGGTCTTCGTCTTCTGGTCCCACGTGGTCTGTCCATCTTTATGAGGATCTGCATGCTACCAAGCATGCGCTCTTAGATCTTGGTCTTAATGTTGTTGATGGTGTCAGAGCTCTCAGCCCCAAGGGTGATGGGCTTGCTGGTGCTGTGAAGGTCGCCCTGGCAAGGGTGTTGCCGGGGGAGGC
>NW_021257975.1:0-3919 GCF_002162155.2 Triticum dicoccoides | reverse complement strand
GATCCTTTTTTCACTTTATTTATTGTCTCATCAGGTCTGCACCACAATATCTGTGCAAAAAGAACCCGCAGGACCCTGCTATCGAAACAGGCCTTCAATCACAGGGCGCATCAAGAAGGGTCTCCAGGTATGTTCTCTCTAAACCCGGCCTCTTGGTCAGACCTCGAGTGCAAATTCTGCTCGCAACTTTTTTTTTTACCTGGCTGGCTTTACTTTTACTGTTAGTTCATCATTACCAGTGGGGGCCACAGATAGGTCCTCTACTCTAGTTACCATGCCGAGCGCTACTTTCCCGGATACTTGTCGACCCATCGTTAAACTTGCAGCTCTTTAATTCTGTCAAGGCGTGCCTTGTTTGGGAACTAGTACCTCCATCTCAAAACGTAAGACGTTTTTGTAGGCTATGCTAAACTAGCCTACAGAAACGACTTACATTCTGAGACGGAGGTACAAGTATATAAATGACTGGGGACGCCTATGTTGTATAAACCTGATGTGGTGTTTCATGCATGATGCCTATGTTGGTTCCAACTCGCCATTGTTGCTAGAGGCGGAGGTCTGGGATGTGCATGTTATTGCTCTTTCAGAATCGTCACCAGGGGTGTCTTTAGTAGGTCTTTTCACTCTGGCTGCCAGCCATGCTTGCTACGGTAGCTACATGTTTTGTTATATATATACTCTGACAGGTTATCATGTCCAGAAGTTGCTTCGTGTTGCTATTGTTCCACATCGGTTGCTAGATGTTTCATATTGTTGTATGAATTAAAATGATACTCCCTCCGTCCCATAATATAAGATGTTATGTTTGACAATGTCGATTGTTTTCTTGGTTCAACAGGCTATTGACCAATGGCTTGAGCTACCAGACCTGGCCCGCAAGGTGCTTATCAAGGGCGGTAAGATTGTGGGCACTGGAGTTACAGCAGTTGGTGTCTGCCGCATCGGCTACTTTGAGCTCAAGCGGCTCAGGGAGCAGGATGGCTCTGAACCTTTCAGGGATGGGTATGAGCATGCAAGAGCAAGTGTCCTTTCCTACATCCAGGGGCAGCCGTGCCAAGACCCCAGCGCCACGTTTATCCAGAGCGTCAAGGACCTCTGCAACCCATTCTACAGCTACAAGAAGCCCGCCGACGAGGAACCCACCAAGAGCCCTGCCAAGAAGCCTGTGGAGGGGAAGAGCACGGCCAAGAAGCCTGTGGAGGGGAAGAGCGCCAGGGATATAGAGGAGACGGCAGCAGCAGCAAAGACGGCAGCAGCAGCAAAGGCCAAGAGGCTCTCTGAGTTAAAGAGGCAGCAGTTGGACCGTCTCGAACATTCCAAGAGGAAAGGTGACAAGGACAAGGACAAGGACAAGGAGAAGAGTCAGAGCAAGGGCAGTGCTGCTGGGCAGGGCCCTGAAGCGGCGCCGAAGAAGTAGGAGGGGCGTTGGACATGGTAATAGTTGCTGTAGAAAACATGAGAGTTACCTGGTTTTGGCAGAGCACAACTGAAGAGCTTAGATGAGAGTGTGGAAACGAATACATGTAGTGTAGGTTCAACCTGAGTGGGTTCTGTCTTTTTACCGTGGCGCTGCGCCCAAGTAGGTGGGTGAAGTAACAGGAGACTCTTTTTTCACCGTGCGGAACATATAGGAGGTGGGTTCGGGGGTCTTTTCTTTGCCTGAAGGTGTACAAATCAGGAGTAGTTTGGATCGCTGGGAGGTGCGTTCTGTCCTTTTACCACTTGCATGAATGATGAATTGGTGGTGGTGTGTGTTTGAACACTACACCAGGATTATGGGGGTGATGATTTTGGCTCGGTTATACAATTGCGAGGGGGTCTTTTCCTCCATTGATTTGATGTTTGTTTTCTTGGCATGGTTATTCTTCTTGTATTGCTTTGCATTACAAATGCTTGTTTGGTTTGGAGCAACAAGCTGAAGCATTCCTTTCTATCTTTGCTTGTATTGTGCACTGCTATATGTATGTATGTATGTATGCTGTCGGACAAGTTTTCATGCTATCTTAACTTTCACGATGGAAGTCAAGTTTTCGACGCTGTTGTTTTTCTTCCCTCAGGTTAACTCAGACGAACAGTTTTCGTCGTATATTCTGTAGTGATGAGAGCACTGGTAGTATGAATAATATAGAGGGTTATTTTGCTCTGCTTTATGCTACCGCTTTGGATTTCATGGTGAATTCAAAGGGACTAACCCTAGCCACACATGGCCCCCAGCTTGTAAAGAAGATACTGCTTTAGCAAGGGTATATGAGCTTTTCGACTCCCGATGCTCGTTTCTTTTTAGTCTGCATATAAGGTTTGGTCAAAGTCAAGCTTTGCATAGTTTGACTAACTTTATATTAAAAAGATATAAACATTCACAATATGAAATCAACATTTTCAGATGCACCATGAAATGTATTTTCATATTATATAGTTTAAGTATTGTAGATGTTCATATTTTTTAATATAAATTTGGTCAAACTTTGTGTAGTTTGACTTTGACCAAAACTTATACGCAGAGTAAAAAGGAACGGAGGGAGTACTAACTTCATCCAACTCTCTCTTAAGGTGAGCGATCTCCTTTAGAATTAGCCCATAAACAGGAGAACCTCCTTTGTTGATGTTGTTCACCACTTCGAGGCAATCAGAAGCCACTACAACTTTGCGTACGTTATAGGTCCAGGGCAAGAGATATGGCCTCATTGCATCTCCAACAGCCGCGCTTCGCGCCGCGCGCTAAAAACTAGTTTGCCGCGCGCCGTTCGGCTGGTTTTGCATGGCCGCCAGCGCTGGCTCCAACAGCCGTTCTAAAATGCAGCGCACGCGCCGCTCCAGCAGCGCGCAAAAATGCAGCGCGTGCGACTCGCACAAACAACATTACATTTCAAATAGAAGCAAAAATGATCAAACTAATAACAAAATAAATCAACAATAAATAGTTCAATTTCGTTATTATTACAACCCAAACAAATAGTTTATCGTTCAGTACAACAAATACTGCAATAAACATAACAAATAGTTCATGAACAATACAATGTCGAACGCAGAAATCATGCTCTTTATCGTCCATGCCATGCCCACCACTCCTCGATGAGATCTGTAAGTGCATCTAGTGCCACCCCTAGTTGGTTTTGGAGTATTGACGACAAACCTGGTTGAGGGACTAATGTGTTTGTGAGAATTGTAGGATAACACAGGTAGTAGTCCCTCATTAATTTGGTTTACCTACCGGAGATGACCCCTAAAAATGTGTGAAGACATTGAAGACAATGATGGTCTGTGAAGCTAATCACGTTGAAGACTATGACGTGTGAAGACAATGTCTGAAGACTATGGAGCACGAAGACTTAGTTGTTTCGTTGTTTCTTTTCTTCTTTCTTGAGTCATAGGAACCACCGCAATGTTATGTGGGGTCCAAGTGAACAAAGTCAGAGTGACTGAAGTGATGCTCAACCAAATCCTATGTCTTCGAGCGAAGACAATGAGAGCAAATCTTATCCAGAGTCGGATAAGTCAGCTTTACTTGTAGCCCAGTCAAGCTGCCGCGCGTGTTTGAAATCTGACCGTTGCGACACGTGTCAGTTCCTTAGTGACCCAGGGTCATTTCGGACAAATCAGGTCGGGTTTCCCAGTGGCTATAAATAGCCCACCCCCTACACCATAAATTGGTGGCTGCTCAGAGTTAGATACGACTTTTGTCGTTTGAGAGCAACCCACCTCCGAAGCCTTTTGTGAGAGAATCCTTGCGAGGACAAAGCCCAAACCACCCAGAGCCCAAAGAGTGTTTGGCGTCACTTAAGTCTTTCTGTCCGCGTGATCTGAAGACTTATTCCACTTGAGGACTGTGAATCCTCCAGCCGGTTAGGCGTCACGTTCTGAGCATCCAAGAGTCATTGTGGATTGCCCGTGAACGAAGTCTGTGAAGGTTTGGGAGTCT
>NW_021257974.1:0-2947 GCF_002162155.2 Triticum dicoccoides | reverse complement strand
TATCAGAAAAGCGCAGGAATTACCTGTGTTTGTGCATAGTATTACCACGAGCAATTACATGATATATATAAATAGCAGAAGAACTAATCATACCGTATAGTAGTAGTAGCCTGCACTGCAGTATCTGAATTTGCCGGCACACAAATCTTCCTTGCGCCAAAAGAAAAATGTTGATGCCAGGTGATACCAAGGAGGAGAGGAGCAAGGAATGAACGGACGGGGATATTGGAGAGCAGTGAACCAGCCAGCAATGGTACGTATGGTATGTAGCGCAGCGCCTGTGTTTGGCAAAGATGGTTCCTTCTTTGCTTGAGGCTGGAGCAAAGATGGCATTGCAGCCATGCCTCTCTGCTTCTTTGCTTCTTTCTTTTCCTTTTACTTTGAAATAAAGTAAGGGCAGGGTAGGCCCTAGACTTTGGATTGGATACTACCATTTGATTCTCATAATACAGATCAGGCGTGAGTACTACTCCCTCTGTCCCATAATGTAGGACGTTTTTTGACACTAGTGTAGTGTCAAAAAGCGTCTTTTATTATGGGACGGAGGGAGTAGTTAGTACTGACTTGCATGCTTTAGTGGGGCCTGTGAATGCATGCATGGTGACAGCAGCTTTGGTTTTTGGTCTTGCAGAGCTGTTGAGCACCTCTTTTGTGTGTGCTTACTGTGTTTTTTCTTGTCATTGTGGTTTTTGTTTTCTGTAAACTAGAGGTAAATAATTAATGTTATAAACATGAGATTTTTTTTTGTAGAATGCAGTGTTGACAGACAAATGAAATGCAATGTTGAGGTCAGTGTATGTAACTAGTCAAACGTCGACGTTTCTTTCGTCGAGCGGACTGAGGCAGCTGGAAGAGTGAAGTGCACTGTAGGTCCTCGAACTATTTCAGGGGTGTCACGTGGGTCCTCGAACTATGAAAATCGTCATCTAGATCCTCGAAGTGCAGTAAGTGTGTTATCCAGGTCCAAAATTTGCCTGACCCCATCTGACTTGGCAGCTGGCGTCGTTAACCATGAACAGTAAACCGATGAACAGTAAACTACCACATAGGGACAATACTGTTCCTGTACCCTATGAACAGGTGTCGGTGAACAGTAAAAATAAAAAAACGTGGATATGAAATAGTGTTCTCGATTTTTTTTAAAATGTTCGCAAACAATATTTGAAAATATTCGTGGATATGGAAATAATGTTCACGGATATTTTCAAACAATATTTGCGAACATTTTTCTAAATTCAGGAATATTTTTCGCGTACATTTTTTAAAGTCGCGAAACTTTTTTTTAAATCGCAAATATTTTTTCCATACCTGCGAACAATATTCAAATTTATCGTTCACGCATATTTTTTCATGAATATTTTTTTAAAGTCGTGAACCTTTTTCAAAGTCACGAATATTTTTCCATACCCGCGAACAATATTCAAAATTTTCATTCGCGAACATTTTTTTAAAGTCACGAATATTTTTTCGCGAACATCTTTTTAAAGTCGCGAATATTTTTGCCATACCCGCGAACAATATTTGTGGACCATGAACAATATTCAAATTTATCGTTGGTAAACATTTTTTTAAAGTCATGAATATTTATTTCACGAACATTTTTGTAAAGTCATGAATATTATTTCCATACCCTCGAACAATATTTGTGGTCCGCGAACATTTTCAAATATTGTTTGCGAACATTTTAAAACAATATTCGTGACTTAAAAAAATGTCCGTGAACATTATTTCAACATCCCTGAATTTCTTAAAATTTTTATATATACTACTGTTCATCGAACTACTGTTCATCGAACTACTGTTCACCGAGTACAGAAACTATGCTGTCCCTGGGCGACATTTTACTGTTCACAGGTTCACTGTTCATGGTTGACGACGCCAGCTGGCCAGTCAGATGGGGTCAGGCATATTTTGGACCTGGATGACACACATACTATACTTCGAGGACCTGGATGACGATTTTCATAGTTCGTGGACCTACGTGACACCCCTGAAATAATTCGAGGACCTACAGTGCACTTCACTGCAGCTGGAACTGGGATGATATTGATCTTGCTGGAAGTGGAGTGAGAGTAATGAGAAAATAATATCCGAATAGTTTCAGGAATATAAGAAATAGTTTCAAGAGACTTCCGAAAGAGTTTCAGATGTTTCACGAAATGTTCTATTAGATCCTGAAAACTTTTGTCAATGCTCAGAAGATTACGGAACCTTCCGCATAAATCCAAAGGGTTCCTGGTTCGAGGAAGCCTTGGCTGGGCCAAGGGGTAAGGCCCACGAGGCCTTAGGTCGGTTGCATAGAGGGGTTCTATGGTAGGCAAGGCGCTTACCCCTGGCCAGACGCTATTGTCTTTGGCATTTACGTAAACACCTGGATCCGTGGCGTTTCGTGTTGGAATCCAAGAAGGACTCTTCCTTGCGGTCCAAACCAACTTTGGGGAGCCCCCTCCCGAAATTGCGGCACCAGCACTCACTCAGCATATAAATAGAAGGGAAGAGGCAGCCCCTGGAATACAAGTTTTGGAGCCTCTTCTACTTCTTTAGTTCTAGTTCTAATTTAGAGTGATCTAGATTAGAGCTAGACATAGTTCTCTCTAATCCTCATAATAGAGAAGCCCCGTGTGTTTCTCTTCTTCTCCCTCTAATTCTCTGGCGAGGATTAGCTCTGGACGGTGAAGGGCTATCGGATCATGAAGTCTACACTAGTAGAAAAAGCCCCATTCATCCCGGATCGTGAGGGCCATTTGTCCCGGTTGATGAACCGGGACTAAAGGGTCGGTACTAAAGCCCTATACCTTTAGTCCCGGTTCTCCCAGGAACCAGGACAGATGGGGCTCACGTGGCCGCTGCCACTTGCCCAGGCAGGAGGACCTTTTGTCCCGGTTGGTGCCACCAACCGGGACCAAAAGGCCTCCACGCATCAGCAGTTCAGGGTCTGTTTTTTTTT
>NW_021257973.1:0-1164 GCF_002162155.2 Triticum dicoccoides | reverse complement strand
TGTATGCAAGTTATCAGCTCTATTGTGCTTAAATTATCACGTTTTTTATATAGAAGTTATCGAATTATGTTTCAATAACTTTCCCCCCTAGGTTATAGACCAAACTTGGCATACATGAACCACACCAAGAACTGGGAAAAAACATGACTCGGCATGAGAGAAAAAATCGAGGGTATGTTTCAACAATATTTTTCCGAGGTCAATAATTACAATGGTATTTATACATGAGTTATCAGCACTGTGTTGTGTATATAACCATGTTATTTCCACATAAGTTAGCTGGATATGATTTCAATAACTATTTTTCTCCATGTTAAAAATTTATCATGGTGTTTATAAGTAAGTTACCACGTCTGTTGTGCGAAATTATCATGCTATTTACACAATAGCTACCGGGGGTATGTATTTCAATAAATAATGCCGGGTCAAAATTTTACCATGATGTTTCAATATGACTTATCAGCTCCGTTGCACATGTTTATCATGCTATTTACACATAGGTTAGGGGGGGGGGTGTAATGTTCTAAAACAACTTTGATTCCTGGGTCAAAAAGTTACCACGATGTTGTATGTGAGTATCATCTGGTTGTGCGTATATAACCACGTTATTTACATAGAAGTTATTGGGGGTATATTTTCCAACAACTTTTATTTCGGAGTCAAAAGTTATCGTGGTGTTTGTACTTAAGTAATCAGCTTTATTGTGTGTATATTACGTAAAAATTATCGGGTGTGTGTTTTGAAACAACTTTTTTTTCGGGTTAAAAGTTATCATGGTGTTTGTTCATTACTTATCAGATCCGCGGTGCTTAAATTACCATCTTATTTAAGCCAATATTTTTTAGGCCAAGTAGAATGCAATAAGCAGCAAAAAAGTTTTTTGGGTAAAAGTTATCACCGTTCTCAATGCACGGCAAACTTGGCCCAATACTTAACAATATCAAATAGAATGACATGTATTGATTAGACAAGAAATGATGTGGGACGAGTTGGTTAGTGTGGTGAATTCTCCTTTCAAGATATCAGAGTTCAAAACCTGGGAGACACGCTTTATTTTTCTTGCAATTTGAAGCGAAGGAAAACAGTGTGGTTAGTATTTAAAAGAGAAGGTCGAGAAAATTTAGGTGAAAAAAAGGTGCGAGATTAGAGGGGCAAGGAAAAACC
>NW_021257972.1:0-1152 GCF_002162155.2 Triticum dicoccoides | reverse complement strand
ACATGCATATTTTATCAATGACACATCAAAGGTTCATCAAGTTGCTAACCGCGATCGAGGAGTGTGGCTCCAACACTTCATGTCATGTTTGTTTCATGCTCTTGGGGCATTTCATCAAACACCTTATGTGCATAAGAGGAACCAAAAGCAAACCTACACCCACTTGTGAAGAGAATGGCTCCAAATGGCTAAGTGTTGGCTGCTGGATGGGTATATATAGGGGAGGGGCTTTAGTTGCGGTTGGCCTGGCAAACCGTGACTAAAGGTGCCCGAAGGCCTTTAGTCGCGGTTGTCCTGGCCAACCGCGACTAAAGACCCTCACGTGCGCCAGCTGGCCACCGAGCGCCCTGGGCCCAGGCCTTTGGTCGCGGTTCACCTCCAGAACCGCGACTAAAGGTCCCATTAGTCGCGGTTCCTACAGCTTCGCGACTTATGGGGCTGGACGGAAGCCTGTTTTTCCACCAGTGATGAAACAAAATCCAAAATCTTGTGTTCTCTTCATGCAAGTGTTATTTAGCTAGCTTCATGCGTGAGTTGTTATAGTACTATAGTCTTTGTGAGTCTGGAGCGAATCTAGGAAATTAGCTGGATAGAGTTAGTTGTGTTAGTGGACGGTAAAAGTCGGACTTTGGTATTACAGGTTTCACGGACTGTCACGTGGCATCATTTGATTTGGATTAAAGGGAGGAAGGGTCCCACCCTCCCTGAAACTCAGGGGGCGGAGAAGTTAATTTGCACTGAGGCCTCCGTAAAAGCCTGTTGTTTGCCCGTGAGTGTAGCATTATTGGTAGTGGTCCTGCTTTGGCCAGGCATCAACAAAGCTGCTGGCTTGCATGGCGGGAGGGCCGGCGGCGGTGATCTCCGCGAGGTGCGGGTGGCTGCGTTGGCTGTGATGTGGCATGTTCCGTGGTGGCGGCAGGGGTGGTGTGGTGGACCATCTTGTTGGAGGTTGATAGCCGGTTAACTCCGCGAGGTGCGGTTGGCTTCGGCAGTGTCGGTGCCTCTTCGCAGATGGACAACTTTGTTGGCGGTGAAAATTGGTGGGCTTGCCGGCACCGGTGTGGGATGATGTGCCACTGAGGTGGTGTGGGAGCTGGGGTGAAGACCCTGTCTCGACCTTATGCCGTCACTAGCAATGGCGGCGGCTGTGGC
>NW_021257971.1:0-413 GCF_002162155.2 Triticum dicoccoides | reverse complement strand
CTTTTAGCGAGCTGAACCTTCTCAATCACCGCACTCATGATAGTGCGGTGTTCCTCCTTGATGGAAGCGCCTTTAAGCGCCTCCAACAGGTTATCCGGCGCCTCCGGATGGACGGAGGCCGCCGGCGTTGCGGTCCTGCCCTTCTTTCGAAGGGGTCGCTTGCCGGACTCTGGAACCATGGCGGGTTCCGACGTAGAGTCTGGCACGAAGTTCGGGAGGCTGCCTGATGGCGCCTCCGGAGCCTCCTCCTGATGGGTCCCTCTTTGGGATCCCACCTCGGCGTCCTCGTCGGCGCGTGGGGTAGAGGTAGTCGAGATGGAATTTACATCCGACGAGGCCAACGACCCGCTCATCGAGTCGGGGAGATCGTCACCGGCCGGACTACGGGCAGAATGCGGCATTAGAAGGATACA
>NW_021257970.1:0-524 GCF_002162155.2 Triticum dicoccoides | reverse complement strand
GGTCTACTTGTCACGGACGTGATGCCTATATACATGATCATGCCTAGATATTCTCATAACTATGCTAAATTCTGTCAATTGCTCAACAGTAATTTGTTCAGCCACCGTAGAAGACTTATGCTCTTGAGAGAAGCCACTAGTGAAACCTATGGCCCCCGGGTCTATTCTCTTCATATCAATCTCCATCACTTTAATCTTGTTTTGCTTTTTTACTTTGCCTTTTTCTTTTCACTTTGCATCTTTATACCAAAAATACCAAAAATATTATATCTATTAGATCTCACTCTCGTAAGTGACCGTGAAGGGATTGACAACCCCTAATCGCGTTGGTTGCGAGTAGCTATCGTTTTGTGCAGGTACGAGGGACTTGAGCGTGGCCTCCTACTGGATTGATACCTTGGTTCTCAAAAACTGAGGGAAATACTTACGCTACTCTGCTGCATCATCCTTTCCTCTTTGGGGAAATCCAACGCAAGCTCAAGAGGTAGCAAGAAGAATTTCTGGCGCCGTTGCCGGGGAGTCTA
>NW_021257969.1:0-389 GCF_002162155.2 Triticum dicoccoides | reverse complement strand
TAATCAAGAAGATCCTAAGAGCCTTGGATGGAAAATATGATACCGTGTGCACCTTGATCCAAATGATGCCCAACTACAAAGATCTCAAGCCAACGGAAGTCAATGGTATAATCGTTGCTCATGAGATGTCACTCAAGGATAAGAAACAGCTCCACAACAAGTCAAGCGGTGCTTATAAAGCTTCATGTGATGCTCCTACAACATCAAGTGAGAAACAAGTCTTCAATGAAGAATTGAGCTTAATGGTGAAGACCTTCAACAAATTCTACAAGAATAGAAGCAAAGAGAGAAGTTCCAAGTCAAGGTCCTACAATGACAAAAGATCTTCTAGTCATGATTGTAATTGCTACAATTGTGGAAGACCCGGACACTACTACAATGAGTGTACG
>NW_021257968.1:0-384 GCF_002162155.2 Triticum dicoccoides | reverse complement strand
CCGGACGCATCCATGTAGAGTAATATTTTGTTCTAGTATCGAGTTGTAATCATTGAGTTGTAAATAAATAGAAGTGTGATGATCATCATTAATAGATCATTGTACCAAAAAAGAAGAGAAAGGCCAAATGAAAAAAAGGAAAGGCCAAATAAAAAAAGTAAGGCCCAAAAAAAGAAAAGAAAAGAAGGGACAATTCTACTATCCATTTTCCACACTTGTGCTTCAAAGTAGCACCATGATCTTTATGATAGAGAGTCTCTTGTTTTGTCACTTTCATATACTAGTGGGAATTTTTCATTATAGAACTTGGCTTGTATATTCCAACAATGGGTTTCCTCAAATGCCCTAGGTCTTCATGAGCAAGCAAGTTGGATGCACACCCAC
>NW_021257967.1:0-479 GCF_002162155.2 Triticum dicoccoides | reverse complement strand
TCTTCCTAAGTTTGAAATTAAGAAATTTTCTGTGTTTCATAAACTGGTGAAATTACCTCAACTCACCCACCAGATAATGTTTGTGAAAATAACAGTAGTCGCCCCTAACGATCGATCACAGCAATAGGAAGCGACAAACTAGTTATCATTTGTCACTTACTAATCTCAACAGTGGGGCAAGAAACAAAAACAAATTGTAAAAGCTACAACATTTTTTTGTGTAAACCAAGTAACTAACAATACCACTATAGCTATATGTAAGTTGCCTGAAAATTGAATTTGGGTCAGTCGATTTTTCAGGCCGTTGATTGCTGCTCCAAGATTCGTACTACCTTTTTTATTCCTGTCGTGTGGTGACTTGTTTTGGGCTGGCAATTTGTGACTAACCTTTGTGTTGGGCGAGTCAATACCTTAATGGGCTGAGGCCCGTTAACTGGGCGACCAAGCTAGATCTATCAGGCCCATCTGACAACACAACC
>NW_021257966.1:0-386 GCF_002162155.2 Triticum dicoccoides | reverse complement strand
CCCTACCAGGGGGGCTAGTGTCTATAAGCAACATAATCTCTCGAATTTCCTTCAAAAGGACGTGCCAATGGGTTCAGAAACTTGTCTGAAAAACAGCGACGAAACATTTTCTTTGACTTTCAGGGCCAAAAAGTCCTGCTTAAGGCTGAATTTGAGGGTACTCCGGGCCTCCTGGTGCAAGCGGGGAGTATTTTTTGGATTCACGCGCTCGCCGCAAGTAGTTTGAGTACTTATGGGTCCGACACAGGCTCCGAATGACAAAATTATGACCGTTTTAGTGAACATCTGTCCATTCTATGGCAGTCCTTGAAAGTACTTCATTTTCTCGTGCGCCTTTTGCCTGATTGCCCCAGAATTTCTTGTCCTCTATAGAGGAGATATCGTTT
>NW_021257965.1:0-2043 GCF_002162155.2 Triticum dicoccoides | reverse complement strand
CACTGCTTTCATCCACAGCCGGAAGGGCAAGTTGAACGTGTCAACCAAGTTCTCGAAGACATGCTTCGAGCTTGTGTTATTTCGTTCGGCAAGAAATGGGAGGAATCTCTCCCGTATAATGAGTTCTCTTATAATAATAGCTATCAAGCTAGTCTGAAGATGGCCCCCTTCGAAGTGTTATATGGACGAAAGTGCCGACCCCTTTGAACTGGTCAGAAACTGGGGAACGTCCACTCTTCGGTCCGGATATTATCCAACATGCCGAAGAACAAGTTCGCATTATTTGCGAGAATCTCAAGACTGCTCAGTCACGTCAGAAGAGTCAATATGAACGTCATCATAAGGACATGGTCTATCAACCTGGCGAAAAGGCCTATCTTCGAGTTACACCAATGGAGGTTGCTCACCGCTTCGGGATAAAGGGCAAGCTAGCTCCTCGCTATATTGGTCCTTTCACTATTCTGGAAAGGCGTGGAAAAGTGGCATACCAACTGGAGCTTCCGCCGAACCTATCTCAGGTTCATGATGTGTTCCATGTGTCACAGCTCTGTCGTTGCTTCAAGGACCCAATCCGAGCAGTGGTTCATGAAGTGCTCGAATTGCAACAGGACCTCTCCTATAAAGAGCACCCGGTCCGCATTCTCGACCAAGCTGAACGCCGCACACATCAGAAGGCGATCAAGTTCCTCAAAGTCCAGCGGTCGCACCATTCTGAAGATGAAGCCACTTCGGAACGCGAGGATCGCATGTGTGATGAATACCCCGCGATGTTCCCTTCTACCTCCTAAATCTCAAGACGAGATTTCTTGTAGTGGAGGAGATTTGTAACGCACGGATAATTAAGCTACAGTGAAACTCTGCTAATGATGCCAGGTCACCTTCATTACTGTTGCTAATCTTTCGTTAGTTCAAAACCGGTCCAAGAATCAAATTCAAAATATGACAAACAACAAAAGTTTTCAAACATCAAAACAAAAATGTTCAGTGGGTGCCACATATTGCACCGGCAATTATTGTGGAGAAGACATGTTTTTAGAAAGAGCCTAAATATTTTTAAATGATATAAAACAGAAAAAAGGTGAAAATAAAACAAAAGGAAAAGAAAACCCCCCTGGACGAAATGGCTCAGCTCACAGCCAGGCCGGCCCACCTGGCCTATCTGACCAACAGCCGACCCGGCCCCCCTGCTTCGTCTCCCTTCCCTTTCCCCCGATCCGGGTCGGAACAGGGTCGCGTCCCCGCCCAACTGCCTCGCCGGCACCGATGCCGGGAGGGGATAAGGCCACCACGCCCCCGCCTCCTCGGGCCCCTCTCCCACTCACCCCGCGCTCCACCCAGATCTCCGCCTCTCCCTCTCCCCTTAGATCCACCTCGCTCTCCCCCTCGCTCCCCACCGCATTCGAACGCCGCCATGGAACCGCCGCCGTGAAACGCCCGACCACATCCATCACCTCGCCTCGCCAGCGTGTTCGTCATCTCCGCATCGTCTTCCTCGTCGACTGGTGGCTGCAGCTGGAGCTCGGAGGCGCTACTGCACGGTTCCCCTTCTTCCACGTCTTCGTTCGCCGCCGCTCTTCACCAACTCCGGCAATGCCCCTCTACTGCTACTAAACCATTCACCGGCCTCCGTGTGTGCCACTCAGTGAGCTCCTCCACCTCCCTCCCCTCTTCGTTAGCTTCCTCGCGCGCTGTAACTAGTTTGCCACCGTGCCGTTTTCTGTCCGCCGCTGACGAGCCCGTGGCCATCGCCACAGCCGACGTCATGCTCGCCTGAGCCCGACATCGTGCTCCTGATGCTCACAGGAGCCCAACACGCACGCGCACATGCCTTCACGTTCTCCCTAGTGCTGGATCCACTGATGCCCGAACTCCGGCGACCGCTCCGCCGCTCGCCACCGCTGTCTCCGGCCGTTTCCAGCCAAGCCCCCTCCACCGTTCGACGTGCCTCGACGCGCTCGTCTCTTTGATCCCATACACGCATCATTTGAACGCCCCATCGCGATATCCCCATCCGTGCCAGAACTGTCGTCCGCCGCGCTCGTC
>NW_021257964.1:0-390 GCF_002162155.2 Triticum dicoccoides | reverse complement strand
AAAAAGATATAGGGAAAGGAGAATAAAAATAGAAGTAAAACAAAGAAAATAATTTAGATGGGCCAGCCCATTATTGTTTGCCTTGTGCGAAATTCTGACTATTTATGGCGCTGTGCGGAAAATAGAGTTTTTCCAGCTGCATGGGCAGAAAAATAAGTGGGCTGGCTTTGCTGGGCCACCGCGCGTGGCCCACGTACAACAATTCTTTTTCTAGCAAACAAACGCATAAGACCTTTGTACCACCTCGGGTAGAAAGATTGTTTTTTCGACGGTGAACGGATGAAAATATAGGCAAAACGCACCTTGCTTCATTAGTAGTAGCACATATGCCCGTGCATTGCAACGGGAGAGATGTTTCTTTGGAGAAGCAATGGGAGAGATAATTGATGT
>NW_021257963.1:0-865 GCF_002162155.2 Triticum dicoccoides | reverse complement strand
ATGTGAGCGCCCTTCGGTTGGCGAGGTGGGACTTAACTCTGACCGCAACAAGGACCAACCCTTTAGTCCCGGTTTGTGGCACAAACCGGGACTAATGGTCATGGGCCAGGGGCGAGGCACATTGGTCCCGGTTCGTGCGTGGAACCGGGACCAAAAGGTCCAGACGAACCGGGACCAATGGCCCACGTGGCTGCCCTCTTGAGAGTGTTCTTGTTGAGAACATAGTTGACAAGGAGCGAACCGGGATTAATGGTATTACGAGGGCCGAACCATAAGACATTAAAGCATTTCAAATGAACTCTGAAAAAGTTGAAATTTGGCATGGTATCATAATTTCACCCACATAGCATGTGCATGTACAAAACAGATAATGGTATCATACTCGTTTGTTACAAAGTTGGCATGGTATCATCATAATAGTTGCGGGAAAAAGTCTTCACTTTTTCTTCGCTTGTGTCATTTGCTTATTGCGCCATAACCATGGATAATCTTCATTGTTTATCAGGATGCTTGGGTCAGCCTTGACTTTGAAGGGAGGAATTTCATGAAACTTTTCATAATCTTCAGACATGTCTGTCTTGCCCTCCACTCCCACGATGTCCCTTTTTCCTGAAAGAACTGTGTGGCGCTTTGGCTCATCGTATGATGTATTCGCTTCCTTATCTTTTCTTTTTCTCGGTCTGGTAGACATGTCCTTCACATAGATAACCTGTGCCACATCATTGGCTAGGACGAACGGTTTGTCAGTGTACCCAAGATTTTTCAGATCCACTGTTGTCATTCCGTACTGTGGGTCTACCTGTACCCCGCCTCCTGATAGATTGACCCATTTACACTTAAACAAAGGGACCTTAAAATCATGTCT
>NW_021257962.1:0-992 GCF_002162155.2 Triticum dicoccoides | reverse complement strand
TTGTATGAGGTCCCGGTGCGACGCTCCGGTGGCATTGCTACCCCCCTAGGGCCCCGTTCCCGCCTAACCCTGTAGCATTTGACCACAGGATCTACCCCTTTGACTTTGCACGGACGGGCTTTGAGCAGTAGATGTATCCACCCGGTTGTGTAAGGTCAGCCCATAGGCCCACGGCAACATCTGGCCCGGATGTTGCTCCAAAGTGTTCCTATGGGTTGACCTAACACAACCGGGTGGGGAGGTCCATTGGTCAAAGCCCGTCCGTGCAAAGTCAAAGGGCTAGATCCCGTGGTCAAACGCTACAGGGTTAGGCGGGACGGGGGCACTGGGGGTAGCAATGTCACCGGAGCATCGCATCGGGCGCTCATACATGCGGGATGGTGTGGTGGCATGTCCTAAGAGGCAGGACGCGTCTCCGGTGTGTGGCCCCCCCTCACGGACGGCGATGACACGGTAGTAGACGTTCTGCGGTAATGATGCGGCGTCAACATTACTAAATACTCAGAGCGCGATAAAATCATGAGTTTTTTTGCACGACGTGGGCACATGTGCTATAGGAACGACGGTATTTTTTCATAATTTTTGGTGATGGAGAAGTATCCGAAAAATTCCCTCTACGCGGATTGCCCTTCGCGCGTCTACGGCTGTGGCCGGCAGCCTCCGGGGGCTAGCATGCCGCCAAATCTTGCGTAGGCGGCCTCTCACAAGTCTGGAAGTGTTGTGGCGGTTGCAAACGCCCGGCACGCGTGTCCGGGGTGTGCCCCCCTCACGAACGGCGCCGCCGCCGGCACCTGGAGGGGGGAAACGGACGTGTGGGGTCTACACGGAGGGGATCTTGCTGTGGGTCTGGCCCGGATGTTGCTCCAAAGTATTCCTATAGGCTGACCTAACACAACCGGGTGGGGAGGTCCACTGGTCAAAGCCCGTCCGTGCAAAGTCAAAGGGCTAGATCCCGTGGTCAAACGCTACAGTGTTAGGCGGGACGGGGCACT
>NW_021257961.1:0-953 GCF_002162155.2 Triticum dicoccoides | reverse complement strand
TATTGTGGGATGAAGCGGCCCGGACCAACCTTACACGTACGCTTACGTGAGACCGGTTCCACCGACTAACATGCACTAGTTGCATAAGGTGGCTGGCGGGTGTCTGTCTCTCCCACTTTAGTTGGAGCGGAATCGATGAACAGGGCCCTTATGAAGGGTAAATAGAAGTTGACAAAATCACGTTGTGGTGATTCGTAGGTAAGAAAACGTTCTTGCTAGAACCCAATTGCAGCCACGTAAAAGATGCAACAACAATTAGAAGACGTCTAACTTGTTTTTGCAGCGATTGATCATGTGATGTGATATGGCCAGAAGTTGTGATGAATGATGAATTGTGATGTATGAGATCATGTTCTTTGTAATAGGATTCACGACTTGCATGTCGATGAGTATGACAACCGGCAGGAGCCATAGGAGTTGTCTTTATTTTTGTATGAACTGCGTGTCATTGAATAACGTCATGTAAACTACTTTACTTTATTGCTAAACGTTAGTCATAGAAGTAGAAGTAGTCGTTGGCGTGACAACTTCATGAAGACACGATGATGGAGATCATGATGATGGAGATCATGGTGTCAAGCCGGTGACAAGATGATCATGGAGCCCCGAAGATGAAGATCAATGGAGCTATATGATATTGGCCATATCATGTCACAACTATATAATTGCATGTGATGTTTATTATGTATTATGCATCTTGTTTACTTAGGACGACGGTAGTAAATAAGATGATCCCTTATAAAATTTCAAGAAGTGTTCTCCCCTAACTGTGCACCGTTGCTACAGTTCGTCGCTTCTAAGCACCACGTGATGATCGGGTGTGATGGATTCTTACGTTCACATACAACGGGTGTAAGATAGTTTTACACAGCGAAAACACTTAGGGTTAACTTGACGAGCCTAGCATGTGCAGACATGGCCTCGGAACACGGAGACCGAAAGGTCGAACACGA
>NW_021257960.1:0-945 GCF_002162155.2 Triticum dicoccoides | reverse complement strand
TTGTGGCGCGGCAAGCGTGCACTGGTGCGGTTGAGAGGGAGGGGTGGAAACCGCGTTAAACTCGTCTCCGTAGTTGAGAGGGAGCGGCCAAAGCAATGTACAATCGTCTTTGTAGTGGAGCTGGGAGGGGCAAGGATAAGGGACGAAGACCGGGGTAACATGTCGGATGCGATCATACCAGCACTAAAGCACCGGATCCCATCAGAACTCCGATGTTAAGCGTGCTTGGGCGAGAGTAGTACTAGGATGGGTGACCTCCTGGGAAGTCCTCGTGTTGCATTCCCTTTTTAATTTTTTTCGCGCCGCTTGCAAAACAAAACGCACGTGTAAGTAATATATTTACCGTGT
This sequence comes from Triticum dicoccoides, assembly GCF_002162155.2. Classification (NCBI taxonomy): domain Eukaryota; kingdom Viridiplantae; phylum Streptophyta; class Magnoliopsida; order Poales; family Poaceae; genus Triticum; species Triticum dicoccoides. The sequence goes on along the minus strand of NW_021257960.1, from coordinate 597 downwards.
TTTATTATTTTGCACGAGTGCGGTAAGTCATAGCTGGGTGCTCACGATTCACGGGTCCAGCGTCGGCGTTGTGGCGCGGCAAGCGTGCACTGGTGCGTTTGAGAGGGAGGGGTGGAAACTGCGTTAAACTCGTCTCCGTAGTTGAGAGGGAGCGGCCAAAGCAATGTACAATCGTCTTTGTAGTGGAGCTGGGAGGGGCAAGGATAAGGGACGAAGACCGGGGTAACATGTCGGATGTGATCATACCAGCACTAAAGCACCGTATCCCATCAGAACTCCGAAGTTAAGCGTGCTTGGGCGAGAGTAGTACTAGGATGGGTGACCTCCTGGGAAGTCCTCGTGTTGCATTCCCTTTTTAATTTTTTTCGCGCCGCTTGCAAAACAAAACGCACGTGTAAGTAATATATTTACCGTGTTTTATTATTTTGCACGAGTGCGGTAAGTCATAGCTGGGTGCTCACGATTCACGGGTCCAGCGTCGGCGTTGTGGCGCGGCAAGCGTGCACTGGTGCGGTTGAGAGGGAGGGGTGGAAACCGCGTTAAACTCGTCTCCGTAGTTGAGAGGGAGCGGCCAAAGCAATGTACAATCGTCTTTGT
>NW_021257959.1:0-448 GCF_002162155.2 Triticum dicoccoides | reverse complement strand
CCCCCGGGAAAATCCACAAAGACTCGCCGTCTTCCAAATCTAGTGGCGGCAGTACCTTCAATCCACACAACTCTAAGATAGCCATCTAGGCGCTGCTTCCATGGTGAACTTGCACCCCCTCACCCTTACGTTAGACACCAGCCAACCTTCAGCCTAGGAGCTCCACCGCCTCGAGGGGTGCTGCTTCCCATTGGGAATCGATTGGCCCTGAAAAAAAATCAGACAACTGATGCCTAAATAAAGTGATTTGAGATGAGGGTGCGACCTATCTGGCGGCACGGTGAAGTAGGCAGCTCCAACTGCCGAGTCGGTGAGGCCGACACGGTTTCGGTGGCGACCGGCGGCAGGGAAGCAGAGATGTTGCGATGGCCGACTACCACGGGGAAGCAGCACCGGGGCTCTGGACAGATCTGAAGTTTGAGCCGCTCCGGCATCGTGAACAACCGCG
>NW_021257958.1:0-436 GCF_002162155.2 Triticum dicoccoides | reverse complement strand
AAAAAAATTGTAGCTTGCAATTCAAGATATTTCATCATAAGATTTGACACACATATTCATTAGATCGTTGTATACTTGTATATCTTTTCATAATTTTTTGAAATTGAAAAGTTCAGAATTTTGAACTTTTCAAAGTTAAGGCCTCCATGGAGCTCGGCCTTCAAAACGCTCTACTTGTGATCGTTATCCTATTCTGCCCCTGTTATGCTGAGATTGTGGCGGCTAGCACGTCGCGAGCTTGGGAGGCGAATGATTATTCGTGCAGAATCAGTCAGCTGATCCAAAGTATTTCCCATTCAATAGTAGAGAAATATAAAAATAAAATGGTTAAAAAAGAGTAATGTTAGTTGTCCTGCCAGGCAGAGTACTTCATCCAACCTTACACGTCCCCTTCCCCTATCTCTCTGTTTTGATTTTCCCCTCTATGGTGTTGACA
>NW_021257957.1:0-392 GCF_002162155.2 Triticum dicoccoides | reverse complement strand
GACCGTTAACAATTTTCCTCCAATCTTTCACTATTAAGCATTCATCGCTTCTAGAAATCCTGAATGCATTCATGTGCAATGCAGGATATCTTGGCCGTAAGCTAACCATTGACATGCGACCTTTAGTCTCGATCCCCTGAGGCACAACTGTCATCGGGAGTCCCTGTTGAAGAACATCCTATAGTACTTAATTAATATACTTAGCAATGAAAGTTTAGCAAAAAAAAATATGTATGCAAAATATGCACTAAGGAAAAATAGTAAAAATCTTACCATCATTCCTAAATAGATGTGACCATAGTTCAATACCATCACTATTGGTCGCACGTTTTGAGTACTAACATTTCTAAGTGCAGGAAGAAAATTTGTCTTAACAGTATGAAGATCCTCAA
>NW_021257956.1:0-1341 GCF_002162155.2 Triticum dicoccoides | reverse complement strand
AGTGAATTAAATTTGACATTTAGTCGATTGGTTCTTCGCAGAACTCTTGTGATCTTGTGGCTCGCTACTCAGAGCTGGAGCACAAGCATACTCAAGTCGAGCTGAGCTTGAAGCTGGTTCAGGAGAAGCTGACAAAGGCAAAGGAGGAGACCGAAGGTATGTTTGGTGAGACCCTGACGACTGCTTTTTCCCTTGCTTGTTTCAAAATCTGATCTTGCTGTAACTTGCAGGTAAGGTAAGGGAGGCCCAACAGAAGAAAGACCTTGAGCTAGCTGAGAAGGTCAAGCTTGCTGACGAGAAGTTAGCTTCAGTCACCAAGCTCGAACAAGACAATACCAATCTGAAAGCTGCTCTTGGGATTGCCAACAAAGAGGTCAGTCGACTGAAAACTGATAAAGCTGCCCTGACCGACCAAGTCGCCAAATTGACTGGGAAGAAAACTGATCTGGAGGCCTTCCTGAGTGGACTTGCCAAGAAGCTGTTTCTTATGCTTGAAGGTAAACCTCTATGCTTGGTGGACATTTCCAATTGTGATTTTTCCATTCGACCATCTCCTTGACTTAGTGATCACCCTTGCAGAATTTTGTCAAAACTTTGAAGAAGAAACTAGCCGGCTGGAGCCAAACCTCGACCCTGTCAATTCTCCGGTGAACGTTGAAGTTGCCATGGATGTTTTCCGACTGGAGTCCCGTGTTGCAGCTGTCGTGGACTATCTCGCAAGGCTGAAGGCCGCCACATCTCGCATCGACTCGACGCTTTGGCCTGAGGAGACACTTCAGAATGACCTTGAATCGCTGATGGCCCGGTTGAACACGATCCCTGGTCGAGTGCAGGAATGGAAGAAGTCCTCGGCTCGGTGTGGTGCAGATGTTGCTCTGTGTCTTGCCCGAGTCCACTGTAAGGATGCACGAGAAGAGAAGCTGGCGGCCCTTCGGGTGGCCAATACCAAGAAGCACGACTTCATGTCCTTTATGGAAACTTTCCTTGCAGCTGCCACTCGGATCGCCGACGGAATTGACCTTGATGAATTCGTTGCTCCTTCCAGCCCTCCACAGGAGGGATAAAAAACTTATTCTGGCTCGACGCTTTTAAATTTGCCTCGGTATGCCGAGTGGAATTGTAACCGATAAACCTTAACAGGCTTAACGCCTGAGCACTCTCGGTTCCTTTAGATATCGATTCAAACTTGAATTTGGTGCTTGAATATGATTGCCTTTGGCTCGAAATGTCTTTTGCAGGTCCAAAGCAAGGCGCCTTTACTGCAATCGACTTATTCTTCAGTCCACTTAGGCGAGCACTGGGCTGCAGCTAAGTCCCCGAGTGAGAGGTTTACTCTTCACT
>NW_021257955.1:0-402 GCF_002162155.2 Triticum dicoccoides | reverse complement strand
TTTTTTTGGGCCCCTTTTTTGGCCTTTTTTGGGCAATGCTCTAATAATGATGATCATCACACTTTCAATACAACATATGAATTACAACTCGAAACTAGAACAAGATATGACTCTATATGATGCCTCCAGCGGTGTACCGGGATGGTGCAATGAATCAAGAGAGACATGTATGAAAAATAATGCATGGTGGCTTTGCCACAAATACGATGTCAACTACATGATCATGCAATGGCAATATGATAAAAGTAATGTATGTCATGATGATGATGATGGAAGTTGCATGGCAATATATCTCGGAATGACTATGGAAATGCCATGATAGGTAGGTATGGTGGCTGTCTTGAGGAAGATATAAGGAGGTTTATGTGTGATAGAGCTTATCGTATCACGGAGTTTGGATGC
>NW_021257954.1:0-756 GCF_002162155.2 Triticum dicoccoides | reverse complement strand
CCCCTTCCTCCGCCTCGATTCGGTCACCGTTTGCCTTCCCCGAGCACATCCTAGCCCGCGTCGCGTGTACGCGTACGCGTACTGGTGTAAGCGCGTGCGTGAGCTGCTGCTGCTTAACCACCGTCTCTTGCGGCGGCGTACTGCTGCTGAAGCGCGCCTGCCCTGGCCTCGCCTCTGCCTGCCGCTGCTCGCCGGCCATCGGCCGCGGCCATGTAGCGCGCCCCTGCTGCTCCTTGCGATGCGTTGCTGCTCATACCGCTACTCTGCTCTGCTTGCTACTGCTGTCGCTGCACTGCTGCTCCGTTTGCTGCTGCTCACGGCCGCTGCTACTGCTTTCCTTGTGCTGCTGCCGCTGTTGGCCATGGCCGCCGTGGCTTGTGCCTCGTGCGTGCTAGCCATGGCAAGCACAGCTAAGGCCCGGGTGTGCCGCTGCCAATGGCCGACCCAATTAGTAGGTCTAATTAGTTTAGGCTAAATTAGGTGTTAATTAGTCTAAGGCTATTAGAAGTGGACCCAGGCTAATTAATCTAATTAACTAGAATAGTTTAGCTGTTGTCTATGATGTGTGGCTCCCATCTCTAATTAAGCTAGATTAATTAATCTGTTAAACTAAGACAATGACAATTGGGCACCATTGTCACTATTCATCAGTGGACCAGTCAAACTTGACTGGGTCAACTGAGCCCTCCAGCCCCACATGTCATGCACACGCACACATTCCTGGGTACACTCCTCTGTACCCATAGCCATTTTTTT
>NW_021257953.1:0-685 GCF_002162155.2 Triticum dicoccoides | reverse complement strand
GCAGTTTAGTTCAGCCCCGGGACAGTACTAGGTCTTGTCTACCAAGCGCTGGACATGTTTGCTTGAACGGAAATAAGCTGACAATAGAAATTAGTTGTCAACTATTTTTGAATAAACAATATGAAAGACATAAATATGGTTGAGAAACTCACATAATGGTATAACTGGAGGCGTCTGCACATCGACCCATATGTCGGTATTACCTTCAATATCATCTTCCGGACGAATGTCAAAGGTGATAACCATATCAGGCTCAAATGCATAAGTCTTGCATAGTGCTCACCATGTTTTGCATCCAAAATAGGTGTAGTCGCCTGCGTTGTATAATTTTGCGTGGAAAATATAACCTTGCTCGGTCTTCTAGTGAACTTTCTTTACCTCCATAGTACGACTGAAACCTATCTTATCCAATACAAAAACTCTTGCATGGCAGGGGATATGCTAGTAGAATAGTAAAAAAATTATAAGTTGAAGAAAATGAAGCAGATGTCATGTTTAATTACGAAAAAAGACTTGTCGTTGTGACTTACTGTATCCACTTCAAAGTTTTCGTCCAGCTTGATGCTGAAGCACCAATCATCATCTAGGAAGATTCCGTCACACAGGTCGCGCTCGTCTTCGCAGTATTTGCAAATACCGAAATCATTTTCGTCGTCAGACATTTCCTATGTTCATAGTTCAAACA
>NW_021257952.1:0-456 GCF_002162155.2 Triticum dicoccoides | reverse complement strand
TGAAATAATCATCTTGGAATAGCATTAGCTCAATGAGCTATATGTTGTTATGAATTACCAAAACCACCTAGGGATAGTTGCACTTTCAATCTCCCCCTTTTTGGTAATTGATGACAACATATAGATCAAAGCTTCAACAAATGATAATAAGCAAGAAATATATCGTCGCTTTGAGAAGTATGTGATAAGTAAGAGCTCCCCCTAAATTTGTGCATATTTAAAATTTGCTTTGGACTGCAAATGCACAAAGAGTTGGAGTCATGGGTTACTCTTCCATGTCACATACATCTTGGTGGAGCGCTCAAAATGATAAGAATGAAATACATGCACTCATCACCAAGAAAAGTGAATGATCACACAAGATAGATAGGATAATAGTATTAAGCAAGCATTAAGTGTAGCTTATGATCAAACACATGATCATCAATGTCTCACAAATAATGACGTAGTATCTCA
>NW_021257951.1:0-1373 GCF_002162155.2 Triticum dicoccoides | reverse complement strand
AAACGAGTCAAATGATCCGCAGGTGGTGGTGGTGGGTTGTTGTTGTTGTTCTGCTGATTCTGAACTAACATCTGCATCAATTGATTCTGCTGCTGGATCAACTGAGTGAGCTCTGGTGGAAATCCATTGTCACGTCTCGGAGGCATCTGATGGGTTTAGAAAAGAAGAGAATTTTAGAATAGAATGAGGTCTAAGGGGAATCACTACCCAAATGCACATGAGCAAAAGCACACAAAATCACTCCATTCAATCAAACAAGGCTTACAACGATCTATCTATCGCAAGTGCGTGTACTATAATGTTTACATGGGGGAAATACTACTAATATGTGGGGGACTTCTAGAAATTTGAACCGGTGGAAGATTCCATGATGTCTGCTCCAGCTTCGTCTTCAAAATCGGGTTCACTTGGATCCGAATCGGTGTCGTCGAGGATGATGTAGTTGTCTGGACATGCGACGTACTTGTCTTCATTCTTGAGCTCCAATTTCTTCTTGAGTTCTTCAATCTCATACTTAAGATCGTTATTGTGCCTTACGACAGCTACGATCTCGTCCATGTAGTCCTTGCGTAGATTCTTCATCTCTCCTTCTAGCTCGATGATCCTTGCCTTCGCATTCTTCAACTCTACCATATCATTGCACATCTGGTTCTCATGGCGTCGAATGTGCTGGTTTAACTCCTGGATAAAAGCTGCAATGGATCTATCCTTCTTGGGGCTGACTATGTCCCATTTGTCGTCTCGGCGTCTGCAAATCTGGTAGATGGTGTCCTTGAGGTCTTCTTGATAAACTTCTCCAATGCGTCCCATGGTGATGTGAGCTGCCATGCTCTTTCCCAGACTCCAAGTTGGTGCACTGAAAATACTATCTATGGGCTTCGTGATTGGGGCGAATGTTCTTCCCGGAACGTGAGCGTGAATCTTCCAGCGCTCCTCTTCAGGCAGAGTGGCGTTGAAAGTCCCGGTGAAACTTGGTAGTCCAATGTTCAGGTACTTGGTAACTTCCTTCAAGTGAAATCCAAATGGTGTGCCTTCATCCGGTTGGGTGTACTTGATCTTCGCGTCCTTCATCCTAAAGAGTAGAATAGATGAGGAGTTAGAAAATGAGAGGAGAGTAGTGATCTATGGCCTTAACTTAGTGGTCGTGTCCTACAGTCAGCGTGTGCTCTGATACCATCTCTGTAGCGACCTGACCCGAATGGATCACGTCTACTGTGCTACGGTGTCATCCCTGGATCAGTAATGCTGACACCACACAGTACATCGAGGTTTTATAGCAGAGTTGCAATCACACACTTATTACATCGATGGCTGAAAAAGAACTTATTACAATAAATATGGCTGAAGGCCATCTAATATCGATAACAGCGGAA
>NW_021257950.1:0-419 GCF_002162155.2 Triticum dicoccoides | reverse complement strand
AGTCCAAGGACTCGCCTAAGTTTATCAAAATCCTACCGAGTGGTAAGCCAGACTTCCACTCGGAGGCTTAGCTGCAGTCCAAGGACTCGCCTAAGTTTATCAAAATCCTACCGAGTGGTAAGCCAGACTTCCACTCGGAGGCTTAGCTGCAGTCCAAGGACTCGCCTCAGTTTATCAAAATCCTACCGAGTGGTAAGCCAGACTTCCACTCGGGGGCTTAGCTGCAGCCCTGTGCTCGCCTAAGTTATAAAAATCCTACCGAGTGAAGAGCAATCCTCTCACTCGGGGGCTTAGCTGCAGCCCTGTGCTCGCCTAAGTTATAAAAACCCTACCGAGTGAAGAGCAAACCTCTCACTCGGGGGCTTAGCTGCGGTCGAAGCACTCGCCTAAGTTATAAAAATCCTACCGAGTGAAGAGCA
>NW_021257949.1:0-673 GCF_002162155.2 Triticum dicoccoides | reverse complement strand
ACCACGGGATCTAGCCCTTTGACTTTGCACGGACGGGCTTTGACCAGCGGACCTCCCCACCCGGTTGTGTTAGGTCAGCCCATAGGAATACTTTGGAGCAACATCCGGGCCAGACCCACAACAAGATCCCCTCCGTGTAGACCCGACGCGTCCGTTTCCCCCCTCCAAGTGCCGGCGGCGGCGCCGTCCGTGAGGGGAGGCACACCCCAGACACGTGTGCCGGGAGTTTGCAACCACCACAACACTTCCAAACTCGTGAGAGGCCGCCTACGCAAGATTTGGCGGCATGCTAGCCCCCGGAGGCCGCCGGCCACAGCCGTAGACGCGCGAAGGGCAATCCGCGTAGAGGGAATTTTTCGGATACTTCTCTATCACCAAAAATTATGAAAAAATATTATCGTTCCTATAGCACATGTGCCCACGTCATGCAAAAAAACTCATGATTTTATCACGCTCCGAGTATTTAATAATATTCACGCCGCATCGTTACCGCAGAATGGCTACTACCGTGTCATCGCCGTCCGTGAGGGGGGCCACGCCCCGGAGACACGTGCCGCCTCTTCGGACATGCCACCACACCACCCCGCATGTATGAGGGCCCGGTGCGATGCTCCGGTGGCATTGCTACCCTCCCAGGGCCCCCGTCACGCCTAACCCTGTAGCGTTTGACCAC
>NW_021257948.1:0-694 GCF_002162155.2 Triticum dicoccoides | reverse complement strand
GGTAAAACTCAAATAAGATATCTAACCAGAAAGTTCAACTTATGAACTCCGGTTTGCAAAAAAAATCAAATCAAACGAAGCAACGAAACTCAAACTGCGAAAGAAACAAGATCAGTTTACTAATATGGACTAAAATCAAATTTTACAGTACAAAAATCTTGTTCAAGTTGATTAAACATAAAGAGGGTTTCGAGATGAAGATCTAGGCGCTTGAATCGCCTGATTCCGATAAACGAGCGAAAAGATAAACTAAAACGGAAATCAAGGCAGAAATCGCGATCGAAAATAATCGTGAAAAAACCCTAGAAAAAGAAAAACTGACGAACAGGCTAACGAACGAACTTTCGCTGTCTGCAAATAACAGGTGAATGCCGTTCATTAAAACAAATGTACGAACGGGCGTTCGCTAAATAACTGAACTGGGGAAAAAATATAAAACCGATCTAAAATAAAATAGCCAAGCGTCTTCTAAAAAAACGAACGGTTTTCCGGCGAAAACTGGCGGCGGCCGCGGCGGCTACCTCGGCGGGCGGGATGGCAGCGACCCCGCCGCCCGTCGCCGCTGGCGATGATTGCCGGAGCCGCCGCCGTCCCGCCCGACGAGGTAGCCGCCGGCGCCGCCGGTTTTTGCCGGAAAACCGTTCATTTTTTTAGAAAACCCTCGGTTATTTTATTTTAGATCAGTTTTATTTTT
>NW_021257947.1:0-874 GCF_002162155.2 Triticum dicoccoides | reverse complement strand
TCTATTCGAATAGCCGTGTCCGCGGTAAAGGACTTCTGGGTTGCTTATATCAGTTCATAGACAAGTGAAAGTGGATACCCTAAAATACGCAAGATAAGCGTGAGTGCTATGGATGGCGCTCTCGTAGGGAGACGGGAGCGGATCCATAGTGGTGTATTGATATGGGGAATATGTGGACTCGTGTGCGCCACCTCAAAAGAGTTACATTGCAGTCGTAGTTCAGGATAGCCACCGAGTCAAAGCTGGCTTGCTGCAGTTAAACCCCACCATCCCTTTGTTGATAATGATGCATATGTAGTTAGTTCTGATGTAAGTCTTGATGGGTACATTTGTACTCACGTTTGCCTATTTTATATTTTTGCAGAGAGACTTCGGTCTCACTAGTAGTTTCGCGTGGACTTCGACGTTTAGCTTGTTACCTCAGCTACGATCTTGTGCCCTCGGCAGGATCTGGTAGATAGTCAGGCTTCTCAGCCTTTTTCATTTATAGATGTCTGTACCCAGACATGATAGCTTCCGCTTGTGCTTTGACTTGTATGCTCTGAGTGTTGGGTCATGAGACCCATGTTTGTAATATCTCGCTCCTCGGAGCCTATTGATTAAATACTTGAGTCGTAGAGTCATGTTGTGATGCCATGTTGTATTTGCACATATCGAGCATATTGTGTGTATGTTATTGAAATGCTTGGTATGTGTGGGATCTGACCATCTAGTTGTTTATCTTTAGTAGCCTCTCTTACCGGGAAATGTCTCCTAGTGTTTCCATTGAGCCTTGGTAGCTTGCTACTGCTCCAGAACACTTAGGCTGGCCGGCATGTGTCCTTCTTCGTTCCTGTGTCTGTCCCTTCGGGGAAATGTCACGCGATGAATACCG
>NW_021257946.1:0-638 GCF_002162155.2 Triticum dicoccoides | reverse complement strand
AAATAAAAATAGCAACAATAAGTATTTTGTTGTAAGTAGAAAGAAAATAAAATAAATAAAGCAACAAAGAAAACAAAAAAAGTGTTTTCAAATTTGAAAACTAATGGCACTAAGAGAAAGTTTATAATTTTTCTAAAACTAAAAGCAAAAAGAATTAAAAAATGAAGCAAAAAACAACAAAAAAATAAATAATGCAGAAAGCAAAACAAAAAACTGGAAAAAAAAATAAAAATAGCAACAATAAGTATTTTGTTGTAAGTAGAAACAAAATAAAATAAATAAAGCAACAAAGAAAACAAAAAAACAAAAAAAGTACCACCTACTGGCCCCCCACGGCCTGAATACGACTAGAAACCCTACCATGGGCCAGGATTCAGGCCCGCGGGAGGCCCAGTAGGCCCACAGGCACAGATTGCAGTTTTAGGCCCGAAAGCCTGCTTTAGAGAGGAGTTCGAGAGGGAAGGCGCACCGCACCTTATAAACAGGTGCGCCTCCCTCTCAACTAGTGAGGTGGGACTAAATATTTGGGTTCGGGGCAGCACAGGCCTTTGGTCCCGGTTGGTGGCACCAACCGGGACTAAAGGGTGCATTAGTCTCGGTTGGTTCTACGACCCGGGACTAATGCCCCCCTTTAGTCC
>NW_021257945.1:0-1076 GCF_002162155.2 Triticum dicoccoides | reverse complement strand
CCCCCCCCCTGAATTTTGGGGGTCCTGTGCAAGCGCACAACTCGCACAGGCTCCTCAACCGCCCTGTCTCTATATATCAGTGAGCACGCACACTTCACCGCGCCGGGGACATGTACGTTTGATACCCCGCTAGTCCATGCCTTGTTTTCCAATCGAGCCTTTCTGTGCGATAGGGTCGTACATATGGAGTAATATGTCAGGTTGGTTATCCGCGTGTGTTATGTGGTTACAGTTATTCCATCTATAGTTGTACCTGTGGAGTTATGTGGCTTGAACATGTGTCCTCTAGCCCTCCAATGTATAGTCCTATCAGCATACAACTAACATTATGGTGTGATCAACGCGCGCGCTCATATGATGGGTACCAAAGGACATCAACATTACCACAAGCAATTTAAACCAAACATAGCAATTCATCGATTACCCGTAGGACAAAAAAAATCTACTCAAACTTCACAGGATGACAACACATCATTGAATAATAATATGATGTATAAAGCACCATTTTCAAATAGGGGGTACACAGGGTTATGGGAGAGTGGACCGCTGAATATAGATGAGGGAAGGTGAAGGAGGTGTTGATAGAGATGATGAAGTTGTTGGAGTAGACCGCCGTCACATGATGATTGCCCCGTCGGCGTTCCGGCGCCACCCGGAGAAAGGGGAAGAGAGCCCCCCTCCTTCTTATTCTTCCTTGGCCTCCTCCTAGATAGGAGGATGGTTTTCCCACTGGTCCTTGGCCTCCATGGCTCCCGGAGGGCAGGAGACACTCCGAAATTGGATCTCTCTCTGTTCTCTTTTGTTTCATGTTCTTGTTTTCTTGGCCTTCACCGTTTTTTAAATTCGTAGAGATTCGTAACTCCGATTGGGCTGAAATTTGGAGGGAATTTTTATCTGGATTTTTTTCCTTGCGGCGAAAGAAGGGACCCAACCGCCTTACGGGGTAGCCACAAGCCTGCTAGGTGCTCCCAGGGTAGGGGGCACACCGTGTGAGCCGTGGGCCCCTTGAGCATTGTCTCGGGTTGGTTTTTGCTTCCAAATATATGCGGAAAAAAATCTCCGTCAATTTCTATCAT
>NW_021257944.1:0-857 GCF_002162155.2 Triticum dicoccoides | reverse complement strand
GGACACCCCCCTACCCCACAGTCGTAACGGTTGGCGCATCGCGGAGTCGTGCCTGGAGTGGAAACCAACGAGGTTGCTCAAGCAGGCGGTAGCCCTTTGTGTCGTTTGTCGATGTAGCCAAGAGTGTGGGTGGTGGAGCCGTGGTCGAGGTAGTCGTGCGAAGAATGCCATGGTCGATGTCGAGTCGTAGTGCGCCGACCAGGCTAGCCAGGCCCGGCGTCGAGGAAGTCGCCGTGGAGCCGCGGGCGCAAGAGGGCGCCGAGTTAGTCATGGGCGCAGTGGTGACGAGGTAGTGGTGTGCCGGAAGGATGATGTTGTTGACGACGCGTCGCGGCGGGTTTGCCAAGCCCGGGGACACATCGTGGACGAAAGCACGCACCGGTGTTGCCAGCACCGGGCATGCGTAGACGGACGAAGACGAAGTTGACGAAGCGCCGACCAGGCTTGCCAGGCCCGGGGACACGTCGTGGATGAAGGCACGCATCGGTGTTGCCAGCACCGGGCATGCGTAGACGAGGGACCTGCATGAGCTATACGCCATGTCGGAGAAGTCGTAGGGGCCAGTAGAGAAGAACTCGGCGACAATTGCGGTGCCCATCGGCGCGGGGCCGATGTCACCAACGGTGGTCGGAGTAGATGATGGCGACGCTGGCGACGGGCTGGTGCTTGGACGAAGACCAAAGGGGGTGGATCGGCGGCACGGCGGCTATGAAGGTAGCGGTGGCGGCGACCAAAGAAGAGCGGCGGCGGCGGCCTGACGGTGGCGGCGTCGGCTAGGTTAGGAGTGCGGCGACGGTGCTCGAAGTAGGCGAAGAACCCTGACAGCGTGACGAAGATCGGCACGGACGGTGTAGTTC
>NW_021257943.1:0-400 GCF_002162155.2 Triticum dicoccoides | reverse complement strand
TGAAACTTGGCATGGTATCATCATTTCACCCGCATAGCATGTATGAAAGAGTAGAGAGGGTCACGGAAAAAACTAGACGCACTTCGTGTAGAAACTGGACAATCTCTTTCGGAGTATCAGGGTTTTGGACGAGAACTCATCTGTTACACGGGCACTTCAATGTTTTTTAAACTTATTTGAACTCCGGACTTCTTTTGTGTTCAGTATGTAGCATTCAAAGCGACGTCATCAATTTCCAACATGTTCTGACATCATTTGTTGATTTTCAGTCATTTACCTAATTGTTTAGAGAGCTAAATGACCGTGAAATTGAAAATCACTACAAAATGAACTATGAAAATGTTGCAACTTGGCATGGTATCATCATTTCACCCGCACAGCATGTGCAAAAGAGTATAGA
>NW_021257942.1:0-1398 GCF_002162155.2 Triticum dicoccoides | reverse complement strand
GAAATCAGCGGAGGTAGAAGTCAGGAAGGAACATCAAGTGTTGATGATCAATAAAACCACTAAGTTCAAGAAAGGCAAGGGTAAAAAGAGCTTCAAGAAGGACGGCAAGGAGGTTGCCGCGCCCGGCAAGCAAGCTGCCGGGAAGAAGCCAAAGAATGGACCCAAGCCCGAGACTGAGTGCTTTTATTGCAAGGGAAGCGGTCACTGGAAGCGGAACTGCCCTAAGTACTTAGCGGATAAGAAGGCCGACAAAACCAAAGGTATATGTGATATACATGTAATTGATGTGTACCTTACTAGTGCCCGTAGTGGCTCCTGGGTATTTGATACCGGTGCAGTTGCTCACATTTGTAACTCAAAGCAGGGGCTGCGGAATAAGCGGAAACTGGCAAAGGACGAGGTGACGATGCGCGTCGGGAATGGTTCCAAGGTCAATGTGATCGCCGTCGGCACGCTACCTCTGCATCTCCCTTCGGGATTAGTTTTAAACCTTAATAGTTGTTATTTAGTGCCAGCTTTGAGCATGAACATTGTATCGGGATCTCGTTTAATTCGAGATGGCTACTCTTTTAAATCTGAGAATAATGGTTGTTCCATTTTTATGAGAGATATGTTTTATGGTCATGCTCCTATGGTGAATGGTTTATTCTTTATGAATCTCGAACGTGATGCTACACATGTTCATAATGTGAGTACCAAAAGAAGTAAAGTTGATAATGATAGTCCCACATACTTGTGGCACTGCCGCCTTGGTCACATAGGTGTCAAACGCATGAAGAAGCTCCATGCTGATGGACTTTTAGAGTCTCTTGATTATGAATTATTTGACACGTGCGAACCATGCCTTATGGGTAAAATGACCAAGACTCCGTTCTCAGGAACAATGGAGCGAGCAACCGACTTATTGGAAATCATACATACCGATGAGTGCGGTCCAATGAGTGTTGAGGCTCGCGGTGGCTATCGTTATGTTCTCACCCTCACTGATGATTTAAGTAGGTATGGGTATATCTACTTAATGAAACACAAGTCTGAAACCTTTGAAAAGTTCAAGGAATTTCAGAGTGAGGTTGAAAATCAACGTGACAGGAAAATCAAGTTTCTACGATCAGATCGTGGAGGAGAATACTTGAGTCACGAGTTTGGGGCACACTTAAGAAAATGTGGAATAGTTTCACAACTCACGCCGCCTGGAACACCTCAGCGTAATGGTGTGTCCGAACGTCGTAATCGCACTCTGTTAGATATGGTGCGATCTATGATGTCTCTTACCGATTTACCGCTTTCTTTTTGGGGCTATGCTTTAGAGACTGCCGCATTCACTTTAAATAGGGCTCCGTCGAAATCCATTGAGACGACACCGTATGAATTATGGTTTGGGAAGAAACCTAAGCTGTC
>NW_021257941.1:0-491 GCF_002162155.2 Triticum dicoccoides | reverse complement strand
TAAACAAATTACTCAAAAATAAATAGAAGAAAATAAATACTATTCAGAAATAAATAGAAGAAAAAAATAAAGCAGAAAAGGAATAACAATATAAACAAATTACTCAAAAATAAATAGAAGAAAATAAATTATATTAAGCAAAAAACTTCACGAAGAAACTAAATACAGCAAAAAAACTATTCAGAAATAAATAGAAGAAAAAAAATAAAGCAGAAAAGAAATAACTATATAAAAAATTACTTAAAAATAAATGTGGGTGGCAGCGCACGGGCATTAGTACCGGTTGGAGGCTCCAACCGATACTAATGGGTTGCCCTTTAGTACCGGTTGGAGCCACCAACCGGTACTAAAGGCGCACGTTTCCCGCCGCTTGGGCTGGCAAAAATTGGTCTTTAGTACCAGTTGGTGGCTCCAACCGGTACTAAAGGCTCCCTCTATATACTCCATGTACGAAAAATCAGTTATCGTCGCCACTTTGTTCCACTTCTCGC
>NW_021257940.1:0-1123 GCF_002162155.2 Triticum dicoccoides | reverse complement strand
AAATTAACCAGAAGTGGAGTGATTATGGTCAAATATATGTATATAGATCTAATTAATTCTGGCTCAATCCCAAGATCAATACATATTTGGAAAATTAAGGTTCCCTTGCGTATCGAAAGTTTCATGTGGTTTGTCCACAAGCAAGTGATCCTCACCAAAGCTAATTTACTAAAGCAATGTTGGGTAGGAAGTGCACGATGTTGTTTTTGTGATCATAACGAAAGAGTACAATACCTATTCATAGATTGACCTCTCGCGAAATTACTTTGACGAACTATTCATATAGCCTTTAACATTATTCCTCCAGTTAGCGTTGAAGCATCATTTGAGACGTGACTAGCTGGAGTAGATCATATTACTGCGTCTCGTACTTGGATTGGAATATTTGCGCTTGTTTGGGCTAGCTATATGGAACTGCAGGAATGATATGATCTTTAACAGACAATATATTTTAACTTTCTTGTAGGTCATCTTCTGAGCTACGACATGGATCCGTACGTGGTCCTTACTCACTCCTACGGACTCCAGAAGCCTTTGGTTACTGGGTGCAACTAGTACGAGATGGTAGCATGGGCTATATTCAACCCGTTTGGATGGCGGTGTCATAATAGGATAGGTCACTATTGGAATTTGCTTGTATGCCGGGTGCAAGTATTTGCCGAGAGCCAAATCTCGGGCACTCGGCAACCTTACGTATGCCGAGAGCTGCACTCGGCAACAATGGGTTCAGACCAACTAGCCCATGTTGCCGTGAGAGGCTCCCGGCGAAGCGGCTACACCCGGCAAACACTACGTACGCCGAGAGCTACACACGGCAAAGACTAGCAACGTGGCATGCTCGTTCGCACCTGACGGTGCCGTCAGTTTCTTTAGACTTTACCAAGAGCCGAATATCGACGCTCGGTAAAGACTTTTGATGACTTCTATTTTCCTTTTTATTTGGGTGTGATTTTTGGCCTCTATTTTTGTGTCTAATATTTAATATCTTTTAATGACTAAAGTGTCAAAATACCATGACTTTTGATGACTTATGTTTTGGGTTAGATTTTTTCCGAATCTCAACTTCTAGTTAATTAAGCACTATTCTCTCCGTTCCTTTATGTAAGGTGTATTATTTATGCCA
>NW_021257939.1:0-1170 GCF_002162155.2 Triticum dicoccoides | reverse complement strand
AAAAGAACTTCAAGAAGGACGGCAAGGAGGTTGCCGCGCCCGGCAAGCAAGCTGCCGGGAAGAAGCCAAAGAATGGACCCAAGCCCGAGACTGAGTGCTTTTATTGCAAGGGAAGCGGTCACTGGAAGCGGAACTGCCCTAAGTACTTAGCGGATAAGAAGGCCGGCAAAACAAAAGGTATATGTGATATACATGTAATTGATGTGTACCTTACTAGTGCCCGTAGTGGCTCCTGGGTATTTGATACCGGTGCAGTTGCTCACATTTGTAACTCAAAGCAGGGGCTGCGGAATAAGCGGAAACTAGCAAAGGACGAGGTGACGATGCGCGTCGGGAATGGTTCCAAGGTCAATGTGATCGCCGTCGGCACGCTGCCTCTGCATCTCCCTTCGGGATTAGTTTTAAACCTTAATAATTGTTATTTAGTGCCAGCTTTGAGCATGAACATTGTATCGGGATCCCGTTTAATTCGAGATGGCTACTCTTTTAAATCTGAGAATAATGGTTGTTCCATTTTTATGAGAGATATGTTTTATGGTCATGCTCCTATGGTGAATGGTTTATTCTTTATGAATCTCGAACGTGATGCTACACATGTTCATAATGTGAGTACCAAAAGAAATAAGGTTGATAATGATAGTCCCACATACCTGTGGCACTGCCGCCTTGGTCACATAGGTGTCAAACGCATGAAGAAGCTCCATGCTGATGGACTTTTAGAGTCTCTTGATTATGAATTATTTGACACGTGCGAACCATGCCTTATGGGTAAAATGACCAAGACTCCGTTCTCAGGAACAATGGAGCGAGCAACCGACTTATTGGAAATCATACATACCGATGTGTGCGGTCCAATGAGTGTTGAGGCTCGCGGTGGCTATCGTTATGTTCTCACCCTCACTGATGATTTAAGTAGGTATGGGTATATCTACTTAATGAAACACAAGTCTGAAACCTTTGAAAAGTTCAAGGAATTTCAGAGTGAGGTTGAAAATCAACGTGACAGGAAAATCAAGTTTCTGCGATCAGATCGTGGAGGAGAATACTTGAGTCACGAGTTTGGCACACACTTAAGAAAATGTGGAATAGTTTCACAACTCACGCCGCCTGGAACACCTCAGCGTAATGGTGTGTCCGAACGTCGTAATCGCACTCTGTTAGATATGGTGC
>NW_021257938.1:0-1044 GCF_002162155.2 Triticum dicoccoides | reverse complement strand
CCAAAAGAAAGAGTGAAACAACATTTCATAGAGATTTTACATTGAAACAATGGATATCCGCTGACAATGAAAGAACGATTCGATGAAATAGGCAGCACCTAGAAAGTGGGTACTTTAATCTTCCAGAAAACAAGAGCAGTCAACAATTGCATAAAATCTTAGGCAGGGCATAGGGGTTCAGAACGGCCATTTGGTTGCTACTGTATATCTCATGCTACGATCTATATACTAGTTGCTACAAGAATCTACGAAACACCAGGACATGAGACATGTGTGTCTGCCTGGTGTGTCTCATGGAGCAAATGTCGGTGCATCTAAGACAAAATCATACCATGTAATTCAGCCAGTTATCCTAACACCTGCTGCATTAGGAGGGCCTTGTGATGCAACAACCTCCAATAAAATGAGTGAAGCAGCATAGTTCTTGGCAAAGTTACACTGGAACTGACCAAATTTCAACACATCCCTATTGCCTTTTCAACAAGTTTTATCATGAATTTTTCATCCGGGAACGTTCTAGCAGACCAAAATAAACAATCAATATAATTCGATACAAAACACCATCTATCAGTGCAAATATCTACCCAGTACCAAGTATTAGTACATGCATAATCAAAGTTTGATCACCATCTCGGAGGTACGTGTAGAAAATCACATGACAAATACCGCAAACCCATATAGTACAAACAATTTTGGCTACTTGGATGATGACGAGGATCCCATTCCCAACGACGAGGCCCCCATGTTGCCCTCCCAAAGCACGTGATTGTTCTCCGGTGCCCTCCCCAATCGTATGCGATACCTTGATCACCGAGTTCTTTCAAGTGGTGGCTTGTGATCCAGTGAGGGTTCTGTAGCGGCTGCATGACGCGCGTGATCCACAAGAGTGGCTCACGGTGTAACTGCTCCGCCGTGTCGCGGCACAACCTCGGGACAGGGAGTATCGTCCATGGCGCTGGCTGATCGCCAAGGTCTCCCTCTCGGTGGTCACCCGTGACCCTCGGTGATGCCGTCAGCAGCGTCTAAACAGGGCATACTGAGCGG
>NW_021257937.1:0-1371 GCF_002162155.2 Triticum dicoccoides | reverse complement strand
GATATTATGTAGAAAACTCCTTAGGTAGGGGAGAGAAATTTCATGATACTACCCATACAGCGGTGTTTGGATAATTGAGCAGGAAACATTTATCATTGGGCTTCAAATGTTCTTGTTGAAAATTGGAGTACCATAGACATGCTTCGAGATAGCATTGACATGGTCTTCGAGCAAAAGGTCAGACTTTAGATATAGGAAGGATCCATTAGGAACAACTTGTAGGATAAGTCTTACAATTTCCTCAGGGAAGAATGGCTAAACTTGCTAAAAAGGATACTACAATAATAGGTCCTCCACCCAGGGGGGGGTGCTAGGCATGACATCATGTTACCAGGTCATCAAAGGACCAATGTTATAACTCTTGAAAATATGTTCCAACCATCATATGTGATGGAGATTCAGATATGATGGGTGTCAGGATACCTCAGGCTCAGGATGCCCGAGAAGAAAGGTGCAACACAAATTGACGAGATGACACTGTAAGATTCTCGGGAAATGAACTAAGAAGTGATTTCCGTTAACAAGAGTTCATCATTAACCCAAGGAGAGGATGATGAGGTGGCTGATGGACTCAACGGCAATTCACCGAGATTCCCAAAAGATGGATTTCCATCATTAAGTGAACAAGGAGATAACATTTGTCAGATCAAATGATATAAGGAAGTATGCTCGAGGAAAACATACACAATTAAACATTGGTTGAAAGGTGCGCCCGAAATATGGGTTGGGTTGCACGACCAATGTCAGAATGGTGATTCAATTAGCGAAGGACTTAGAATGAACTATCGCCCATTCACTTCAAAGCAATAGGGTTGTTAGAAGTTTTGAATTCACACGTCATAGCTCCATTGTCGGTATTCCGGTTGAAAACAATACGGGGACCAAGGATGGTATTTCTCATCATGAATTCAATTGATATCCTAGATGAGCTCTGAATGTTGATGATCACGACACCTTTGTCGCGAGAGTTCATGAAGATGTAATCGATCGGCGACGACATCAAGTCAAAGTAATGATGAAGTGAAAGGTTATTGGAACCAAGGGTACGACACAACTCGAAACCAAGCTTGTTGTTTAAGGCGAAATGGTATGACGATGGGGATCGTCGTAAGGTTAGTTCATCGTCGAAAATTGTGCTCCGAGAAGAAGGACCGGGTAGCACAGTTAAAATCATCACGACAATGATATAGCCAAACAGGCTAGGAATGGCGTGATCGGGTAGAAACTCGTACTTATAGAAGCTTACTGAAGAGTTGTTGAACCGTAGTGCGGACTTGGTTCAGTTATCGGTGTCTTTGAGTGTTTAATAACTCAGAGCCCGTGAGAAATTGGAATCAGTGGGAAGGTAGTACTTGATGAACTCATAAAAAG
>NW_021257936.1:0-529 GCF_002162155.2 Triticum dicoccoides | reverse complement strand
GAATGATGGCCTCCGGTGAAAAGAAACGGGAAAACAACTTCTAACATACTCCGGATGGATGAAAAGAATATTTGACAAATGGAATAATTTGCGAGGATAACATGAATCTAGAATCACGAAACTTCGAGAGAACAGACAAGATTTAGAGGAAAAACTCTTCTTCGGTCTTCAAATGACGACGAGAAACACCACCAAAATACTGAGATACTCCGGGAGAATGAAAAAGAGGAAGGGTTGAATCAAAGATGAAAAGAAGTTGAAAGCGAACTTGGAGATGGCATCTGACTGATGAAATTCATTCTTACGTCAAACTCGAAAAGAATTAGAAATGGCTCCGAAATAATTAGAAGAGTCAGGTAAGATCCTGGGAAAAGACCTGTGGGTTAGGGCCCACTGAAAAGAATACACCGTTGAAAAGGATTATTGAACAGATAGATGATGCACCAGAACAATTGAAATATTTGAATGAGGTGACAACCTCGAATTAATTGGAACACTGACGAATCTCCTGAGATGTCTTGAACACTCC
>NW_021257935.1:0-686 GCF_002162155.2 Triticum dicoccoides | reverse complement strand
CAAAGAAGGTCGCATGCCCTCTAGGATTGGAGGTGGAGAAGATACATGCATGCCCTAATGGCTGCATCCTCTACCGCGGTGCATACAAGGATCTGAACGCATGCCCGGTATGCGGTGCATTGCGGTATAAGATCAGACGAGATGACCCTGGTGGTGTTGACGGCGAGCCCCCCAGGAAGAGGGTTCCTGCGAAGGTGATGTGCTATGCTCCTATAATACCACGGTTGAAACGTCTGTTCAGAAACGAAGAGCATGCCAAGTTGATGCGATGGCACAGTGAGGACCGGAAGAAAGACGGGAAGTTAAGAGCACCCGCTGACGGGTCGCAGTGGAGAAAAATCGAGAGAAAGTACTAGGATGAGTTTGCAAAGGACCCAAGGAATGTATGGTTTGCTTTAAGCGCGGATGGCATTAATCCTTTCGGCGAGCAAAGCAGCAATCACAGTACCTGGCCCATGACTCTACGTATGTATAACCTTCCTCCTTGGATGTGCATGAAGCGGAAGTTCATTATGATGCCAGTTCTCATCCAAGGCCCTAAGCAACCCGGCAACGACATTGATGTGTACCTAAGGCCATTAGTTGAAGAACTTTTACAGCTGTGGAATGGAAACGATGTACGTACGTGGGATGAGCACAGACAGGAAAAATTTAACCTAAAGGCGTTGCTGTTCATGACCATCAAC
>NW_021257934.1:0-2055 GCF_002162155.2 Triticum dicoccoides | reverse complement strand
TTTTCTGTGATCTACATGATGGTGTCAATTGCATATCTGTTAGAACCATGTATACAGCTACTGTAGCAGCGGAGCAGCAGCCCAGTGCAGCAGGCAGAGCGTCAACAGGGAGTGGCAGCGGCGGCGCGGCGAGGCCAGCCCAAGGCGGGCGAGGCCGGAGGTGGGCGCGGCCACACACTCAGCGCACATACGCACTGTACGCACACACTGCACGCATGCACAACGCGCACACACACGCTGCACACACACACAGCACGCACACACAACACGCTAACCTAATCTGTTTATTTAGACTAGTTATGTAATTAAGCTAATTAAACAGAGTTTATTAAGTTAATTAACTTATTAATTAATTAATGAACTAATTAATTTATTAAATATTATTTTTTAAACCTATTTTTAAAAATAACAGGGAAGTGGGGCCCCCTGGTCAGTTAGTCGGGGGCTCTTAGCGGGCGACGGGCTAACGGGGCTGCGGGCGTGGGCCCCTGCCTGGATGGACACGGGCGTGTGGGCGCGCCTGGGCGCCGGCGCGGCACCAGAGGCAGCAGCGAGGGAAGGAGGGGCTGGGCGCGACCCACCGGCGCGAGGGGGCGGCAGCAGCCGTGTGCGTGGGCGCGGCCAAGGGCGTGCAGGGGCACGGACTGGGCGGACGGGCGGCCGAGCGGGGTGGCCACCTGCGGGCACGCGCGAGCGTGGCCTAGGTCGCGGTGGTCGCGAGTACTACGACGAGCGGTGAGCGCTTTCGGTGGTGAGGTTCGGGTGAACGCCAGGGGAGCTGAGTTCCGTACATGGATTCGCACAGGAGAGAGGGGAAAGGAAGAGAGCTCACAGGGCCCTGTAGTCGAGCGAGGCGGGCTCGGGGAAGGGTCGGGGAGAGGCACCGGAGCAGCGGATTGACGAGGTGGACGGCGGCGACCCGAGGTTGAGGAAGAGGACGCGGTGACGGCGGCGGAGAGGTGACGGTGGCCGAAGATGAGGATGAGCTCGATCCCGTCGCTGTTGGGCACCCCGTCTTCAGAGGATGGCACCGGACAAAGAGGAAGAAGCAGACGGAGCTCGTGGTGGTTCGAGGATAACGACAGTGGCGTTCTGGTGTTGCATGGCTTCCCGTCTCCAACGGGTTGCACCACGGGACGAGGCGGTCCGCGGCGAGGCAGACAGACACGGGGAGGCCGCGCGGAGGGCACCATGGTCGTGTCCACGGCGAGCGGTGGCGGCAATGGGCGCGTCGGCGAGAGGCGGATCTGGAAGAGGGGAGAGGCGAAGAGAGCAAGGGGAGTGTGATGAGCCACAAGTGTAGGGGATCTATTGTAGTCCTTTCAATAAGTAAGAGTGTCAAACCCAACGAGGAGCAGAAGGAAATGATAAGCGGTTTTCAGTAAGGTTTTCTCTGCAAGCACTGAAATTGTAGGTAATAGATAGTTTTGTGATAAGATAAATTATAACGAGTAACAAGCAATAAAAGTAAATAAAGTGCAGCAAGGTGGCCCAATCGTTTATGTAGCAAAGGATAAGCCTGGACAATTTCTTATAATGAGAAAGAAGCTCCCGAGGACACATGGGAATTATCGTCAAGCTAGTTTTCATCACGCTCATATGATTCACGGTCGGTACTTTGATAATTTGATATGTGGGTGTACCGGTGGTTGGGTACTGCCCTTATTTGGATAAGCATCCCACTTATGATTAACCCCTATTGCAAGCATCCGCAACTACAAAAGAAGTATTAAGGTAAACATAACCACATCATTAAACATATGGATCCAAATCAGCTCCTAACGAAGCAACGCATAAACTAGGGTTTAAGCTTTTGTCACTCTAGCAACCCATCATCTACTTATTACTTCCCCATGCCTTCCTCTAGGCCCAAATAATGCTGAAGTATCATGTAGTCGACGTTCACATAACACCACTAGAGGAAAAGACAACATACATCTCATCAAAATATCGAACGAATACCAAATTCACATGACTACTAATAGCAAGACTTCCCCCATGTCCTTAGGAACAAACGTAACTACTCACAAAGCATATTCATGTTCATAATCAGAG
>NW_021257933.1:0-397 GCF_002162155.2 Triticum dicoccoides | reverse complement strand
TATTTCGTTCCTGAATCGCTTGCCAATCATCCTATCAGTCCTAACCTGGATCTGAGCTTTCATAATCCACTTGCTCGTCAAATGTTTATGCTTCACAATACTCTCCGTGAAGCCTATCCCCCTAACTGCACTGTAGGGTATGACACCAGCTGCTTCAAAATGGATTATTGACAGTGGATGCACTAACCACATGACTGGCGATCAAAGTCTTCTCATGGACTCAACCTTACATCCGTCTGACAAGAGTCATATCACATTTGCTAACACTGGTAAAAGCAACGTATTAGGTCTAGGTAGAGTTGCAATCTCAAAGGATCAGCACATGGATAAAGTGATGCTTGTTGAATCCCTTGGTTTCAACTTAATGTTTGTCTCAATGCTTTGTGACTTGAACATG
>NW_021257932.1:0-1534 GCF_002162155.2 Triticum dicoccoides | reverse complement strand
AGGAGGGTACACCGAGGTGTTTACCTAAGCAGGGGATTACCACTGCTCGGTTAAGTAGTTTACAAGTAAGTTTGAACAAAACAACGGGAAGGAAAATGTGCTTAAACACGTATAACAGGGGTATGTCCTTCCCAAGGACAAGCAGAGCATGATATCCATGACAGGATATTATGTAGAAAACTCCTTAGGTAGGGGAGAGAAATTTCATGATACTACCCATACAGCGGTGTTTGGATAATTGAGCAGGAAACATTTATCATTGGGCTTCAAATGTTCTTGTTGAAAATTGGAGTACCATAGACATGCTTCGAGATAGCATTGACATGGTCTTCGAGCAAAAGGTCAGACTTTAGATATAGGAAGGATCCATTAGGAACAACTTGTAGGATAAGTCTTACAATTTCCTCAGGGAAGAATGGCTAAACTTGCTAAAAAGGATACTACAATAATAGGTCCTCCACCCAGGGGGGGTGCTAGGCATGACATCATGTTACCAGGTCATCAAAGGACCAATGTTATAACTCTTGAAAATATGTTCCAACCATCATATGTGATGGAGATTCAGATATGATGGGTGTCAGGAGACCTCAGGCTCAGGATGCCCGAGAAGAAAGGTGTAACACAAATTGACGAGATGACACTGTAAGATTCTCGGGAAATGAACTAAGAAGTGATTTCCGTTAACAAGAGTTCATCATTAACCCAAGGAGAGGATGATGAGGTGGCTGATGGACTCAACGGCAATTCACCGAGATTCCCAAAAGATGGATTTCCATCATTAAGTGAACAAGGAGATAACATTTGTCAGATCAAATGATATAAGGAAGTATGCTCGAGGAAAACATACACAATTAAACATTGGTTGAAAGGTGCGCCCGAAATATGGGTTGGGTTGCACGACCAATGTCAGAATGGTGATTCAATTAGCGAAGGACTTAGAATGAACTATCGCCCATTCACTTCAAAGCAATAGGGTTGTTAGAAGTTTTGAATTCACACGTCATAGCTCCATTGTCGGTATTCCGGTTGAAAACAATACGGGGACCAAGGATGGTATTTCTCATCATGAATTCAATTGATATCCTAGATGAGCTCTGAATGTTGATGATCACGACACCTTTGTCGCGAGAGTTCATGAAGATGTAATCGATCGGCGACGACATCAAGTCAAAGTAATGATGAAGTGAAAGGTTATTGGAACCAAGGGTACGACACAACTCGAAACCAAGCTTGTTGTTTAAGGCGAAATGGTATGACGATGGGGATCGTCGTAAGGTTAGTTCATCGTCGAAAATTGTGCTCCGAGAAGAAGGACCGGGTAGCACAGTTAAAATCATCACGACAATGATATAGCCAAACAGGCTAGGAATGGCGTGATCGGGTAGAAACTCGTACTTATAGAAGCTTACTGAAGAGTTGTTGAACCGTAGTGCGGACTTGGTTCAGTTATCGGTGTCTTTGAGTGTTTAATAACTCAGAGCCCGTGAGAAATTGGAATCAGTGGGAAGGTAGTACTTGATGAACTCATAAAAAG
>NW_021257931.1:0-551 GCF_002162155.2 Triticum dicoccoides | reverse complement strand
GCCGTGCGTGAGTAATTCCATCGTAGGCTTGCTGGACGGTGATGGGTTGGATGAGATCTATCATGTAATCGAGTTAGTTTTGTTAGGGTTTGATCCCTAGTATCCACTATGTTCTGAGATTGATGTTGCTATGACTTTGCTATGATTAATGCTTGTCACTAGGGCCCGAGTGCCATGATTTCAGATCTGAACCTATTATGTTTTCATTAATATATGAGAGTTCTTGATCCTATCTTGCAAGTCTATAGTCACCTATTATGTGTTATGATCCATTAACCCCGAAGTGACAATAATCGGGATACTTAGCAGTGATGACCGTAGTTTGAGGAGTTCATGTATTCACTATGTGTTAATGCTTTGTTCCGTTACTCTATTAAAAGGAGGCCTTAATATCCCTTAGTTTCCGTTAGGACCCCACTGCCACGGGAGGGTAGGACAAAAGATGTCATGCAAGTTCTTTTCCATAAGCACGTATGACTATATTCGGAATACATGCCTACATTACATTGATGAATTGGAGCTAGTTCTGTGTCACCCTATGTTATGACTGT
>NW_021257930.1:0-912 GCF_002162155.2 Triticum dicoccoides | reverse complement strand
TGTGGTCTCTAACCTTCTTTCTTTTCTTATTTTGGGACTAATCATTTGTTGAAAACTTCGTTAAACAATCACTCTTCATCAACACCAAAGCCCAGTTAGTGCTTGATCGGTTTAGTGGGGTTGAAGAGTATTGAGGGGGAGCAAATCCCCTCTAATCCCCTTAGGAAGGGGATTAATCGAACAAGCCCCTGGGGCTGAGATGTCATTTTAGTCTCCTCCTTTGGTATTGACATAAGACGAAAAGGGTTTCCCCATCTTTATATTATAAAGAAACAACCAACTGATACAACTAGCTCGCTGGGCCGCAGCACAAACAAGTCCAAAAGAAAAAAAAGAGAAAGAAAAGAGAAACAAATGCTGATGCCGGCCTCTAAACTAAGAGAAGATGGCCGACACCTGCTGCACCCTCTGCAGAAGTACCACCGCACGCCTAGCAATCCGAAACCAAGCAACAACTCAAGGAAGGAATGCGGCGACGCCGTCGCAGTTACCCGGACAAGTCCTAGGGTTTCCTCTGGTACGCGGATGGCAGTGGGGAAGCGGAATCGCCAACGACCCATAGGAAGGTCCGGCGGTGCCCACGGGCACAGCCGCGCCGATAGAGGACAAGTGGCCAGGGATTTCTCTCGCCCCGAAACCACCACCATCACCCCAAACAATCAGAATTGCACCATCCAACATGCCGTCCACCAGCCTGTGTCACCATGGTCACCACACCAACTTCACCGTCTCACTGAGGCCACCAACACGAGACATGGAAGGGGGATGAGGAGATACCAGGCTCGGGGGAAAACACAATGCAGCTGACAGGAGGGGACAACCTCCACCATCGCACGAAGCCGACCGGGCGTAGCGACAGGGACATGCCAGGCCACCACAGGCCCAGCCGGACCCCAACGGGTTTGGACAGTC
>NW_021257929.1:0-650 GCF_002162155.2 Triticum dicoccoides | reverse complement strand
CCCTTCACAACCTTCGGCTTGACACTGAAGGTCTTGAGCCACAAGCCGAAGTGGGGCTGGATGCAGAGGAAGGCCTCACACACGACGATAAACGCCGAGATGTTGAGGATGAAATTCGGGGCCAGATCATGGAAATCCAGGCCGTAGTAGAACATGAGCCCCCGGACAAAGGGATGGAGTGGGAAGCCTAGTCCGCGGAGGAAATGGGGAAGGAATACTACCCTCTCATGGGGCTTGGGGTGCGGATGAGCTCTCCCTCGATGGGGAGCCGGTGCGCGATGTCGCTGGACAAGTATCCGGCGTTGCGTAGCTTCTGGATTTGCCCCTCCGTGACGGAGGAGGCCATCCACTTGCCTCCTGCTCCGGACATAGTTGGAGAAGGTTGAGGTGAGATGTGCGGGCTTGGGCGCTGGAGCTCGGGTTCGCAGAGATGGATAAGCCAAGGAGGAAGAAGGCGCAGGTAAAAGGGTTGGATCTTTATCCCCTTATATGGGCGGACAGAAACATGTATCCCCACCGGCCTGGTAAAACTCGCTTATCTCCCAAGCGTCACAATCAATGGCGCGGTTGGGTTACCCACGCCCGTATTGATGGGAATCCCGGAATAAGGGGAACACGATCTCTGCTTCGACAAGACGTGCCAAGGAAAC
>NW_021257928.1:0-972 GCF_002162155.2 Triticum dicoccoides | reverse complement strand
GAATCTCTACTGGTCCTCCCTGATAACTAATGTAGTGATAGGATGTTGCTTCATATGTCCCCGTTCCTCTTCAAAATCACTTAATCACATGTAGTCATATGGATGATCACATACTTGGCAGTTTATTCTGTAGAATAGACTTCATGAACAAGTAGAACTTCCACTTCCTTTGAAGGCCAAAATGTACAACAGTGGTAACACACAATTCTAGCTCACCCTTCATTCTTCTGGAGCATGGACGTTGGATATTACTTTGTAGTGTGTTACTGTAAATCTAAATTGATTAGCTGCTGTGAAATTCTCTTAGTTTTATGTGCTAAGCAAATACTCCCTCCGTCCCATAATATAAGAACGTTTTTGACACTAGTCTAGTGTCAAGAACGTTCTTATATTATGGGACAGAGGGAGTAGATGTGTACTCATTATAATCCATGAGAAATCAAATCAGAGCATAAATCTATTTGCATTCATTATCCTATCAGGCAGCTGATTTTACATTTTAAAAATGATATCACATCCTCCAATATTATTTGTTACTTTTTGCTTTTTGCATTTCATTCTTGAAATTGCTTGGGAAGGAAAAGGTATTTAACTACAAATAATTTCAGGAAGCAAGTGTGCTCTGAAGTCCGAACTGCCGAATCTCTTGTCAACTCCAGCAAACTAGCAGAGCCTTCTATCACCAAATAAAAGGGCTGTGATGTCGCTACGTCAGCTACTGGGATGGTCAGATGGAGAGGTGATGCGGCCGGAGTCAAAGCCGTGTTCCCGACTGATGCGCCACACTGCTGGTATCTTCTCAGTTGGTGGTGGCCTTGCTTTCTGGGTGCTTTGCCGCCTTCACTATGGTAATCCTTCCTGGCCATCCACATATTTTCCGTTTCAATATCTGGTCTATTCATCTTGAAACATATATTTGTTAATACTACCATCAAGGATGTAAATCTCATTGCTCCCGTATCCATATAGTAC
>NW_021257927.1:0-391 GCF_002162155.2 Triticum dicoccoides | reverse complement strand
TTTTTTTTGACTTGCGAAAACAATTTACATCAATGAAACAATTCAGAATGAAATGAAGGCACTATAATACTGCACAAAAAATGATATACAAGGTTAAAGGGAAAAATGGGTGGGATGCTAACCTGATAAATGAAACCTACTATATATGATTGCATTGTAGTTTCACCAACCAATCTTCAGATATAAGTACTTTACTTACCTGTCTAACATGGCCAGGGTCAATATGCCAAAAGCAACAGCCATTACCTTGTGACTAAACTGCAAAGAGTAGCGCAGAACCCCATTAGTATATATGGCTATGCTAAAGAAGTTCACTGGTTCGTGTTTGATGGAACGCCTCCAACTCCATTGACATTTACCAGCACCCCAAGAAGCCAACACTTTCAGAAAG
>NW_021257926.1:0-679 GCF_002162155.2 Triticum dicoccoides | reverse complement strand
TTTTTTGATTATTTCCGAGCAAATGTCTCAACATATAATCACTATTATAAAGGATCTCATCTATCACCAGTTTTTCACCGCTCATACCATAAAAATTAAAAATTTCCCTAGCTTCCCATACTATGTAATTAAATTCATTCATAAGAACAAGGGTAGCTAACTTTTTAGCTTTAGGATCCTTTATAACGGGTAGCTCATAAAAAATCTTTCCAAGGTAGGATGGGTACGGATAAATCTATTTTCAAGTTTCAGAACTAGTGCTGAAATAGCTTCCACATAAGACTTAGTTCTTTTAAGTATATAGGGGTATCATCAAGAGTCAAATTTCCAACACAATTGAAAAATTCTTGAATATGTTTGTGACGCCCCCGATTCGACCGTACACTAATCATACACGCAAATGTATATGATCAAGCTCAGGGACTCACGGGAAGATATGACAACACGACTCTAGACACAAATTAAAATAATACAAGCTTTATATTACAAGCCAGGGGCCTCGAGGGCTCGAATACAAAAGCTCGATATAGAAGAGTCAGCGAAAGCAACAATATCTAAGTACAGACATAAGTTAAGCAAGACTGCCT
Organism: Triticum dicoccoides; assembly: GCF_002162155.2. Taxonomy (NCBI): domain Eukaryota; kingdom Viridiplantae; phylum Streptophyta; class Magnoliopsida; order Poales; family Poaceae; genus Triticum; species Triticum dicoccoides. Next base: position 92 of record NW_021257926.1, on the reverse strand, counting down.
TAAGAAGGCTAGCACAAAAGCAACAATGATCGAAGAGGAAAGGCCTCTTGCCTGGGACCTCCTAACTACTCCTGGTCATCGGCGGGCTCCAC
>NW_021257925.1:0-394 GCF_002162155.2 Triticum dicoccoides | reverse complement strand
GAAAGAGTGCTTTGGGTGTGCCAAATGTCACAACGTAACTGGGTGGCTATAAAGGTTCACTACAGGTATCTCCGAAAGTGTCTGTTGGGTTGGCACGAATCGCAACTGGGATTTGTCACTCCGTGTATGGTATCTCTGGGCCCACTCGGTAGGACATCATCATAACGTGCACAATGTGACCAAGGAGTTGATCACGTGATGACGTGTTACGGAACAAGTAAAGAGACTTGCCGGTAACGAGATTGAACAAGGTATCGGGATACCGACGATCGAATCTCGGGCAAGTAAAATACTGCAGGACAAAGGGAATTGAATACGGGATTGATTGAATCCTCGACATCGTGGTTCATCCGATGAGATCATCATGGAACATGTGGGAGCCATCATGGGTATC
>NW_021257924.1:0-1367 GCF_002162155.2 Triticum dicoccoides | reverse complement strand
TTTTTTTTGAAAATTGTGAATTTTATTAGCTTAAAATGAAGTATCAAGAGAATAAAAACACAATGAGCACACACCTAGCCTCTCCAAAGATATGATGCACAGAGGCAACACCAACGCACACAAAAAATACACCAACAAATAGCAAAACCATATAATACAAAATATATGCATGGGTGAGAAAAATAAATAAAGATAGAACAGTCTTTACTCCTACCATCTCCGCACCATATCGGCAAACTAAAGTTAAGACCATATCCACACCAACCATTTCAAGACACCATATCGACGACGAGGGTCTACAACAACAAAACCTTCTGGAAAGGAGGGACGCTCAATGGCTGTCGTCATCGGGTGCAGCCAGTCAAGGCCATAATCTACGTTGTCACCTAAAAAACAGTTTTTGCAATCTTAGCAATGCCTTCAACAAGGTAATGACCTATAACCATCGCCATTACCAGACTGTAGATTCGTGATTTCACCCCGGAGATCAATACCGGGTACTCAAGAAGGACCACCATCAATGTCAGAAAGGTATTGTCGCAAACACTTTTTCACGATCCCAGCAACTACATGAGATGTTGTGCTATCAATCATTCCTCTACGTCAAGCCGCCATCCATAGTTTGCAACTCAGCGTCGAAGTTGACCATCGGATCTAGAGAGATGAACTCCCCGATGATCTTTCAATGTCCACCACCGCTGTAGAGCCACAAGAGGTCGCTGCACCATCACAGTTTGCAGCCACCGCCTCTAGGCTGACCAAGATCTGGATCACGGTCACCGCCGAGGTACCACCCTCCGACGAGGGGAGACCAAGCCGCCATCTAGCAAAGGCCGGCCCGAGTGCGATTGGAGGACACACACATCCACTACATCTGTTGGAACAAGTCCATGCGCTGCAGCAGCACCCCAACCAGTGGCCAACCATGCACGGCCCCACCATCGCTGCGTGAACGAGCCTCCACGGACAGTCGCAACCGTGTTCAGCCAGCTGTCGAGCCCCGCCGCAGACCACCAGGACCACGTGTCCCAACACGCACTGACACGCCGCCCGCCTCCATTCCCACTAGATCCGGGTTGCTTCCCTGGAAGGTTTTAAATTAAGTTGTCAAAACATTTGATTGCTCAATTTGATGTACTATAATCTGGGTGAAGTACAGTGCAGTTGTATGTAAGTGAAGACGTTTGGATATGCTACTACTCTGATCAGTTGATAGAGAGACTGGTAGTTTGTTAAGCCCACATCATGTTGAGCCGAGTAAATTGCACAAAACCACCACTTTGAAGGTTAGGTTGCAGAAAACATTACGATACATTTTTTTTTTGCAGAAAACACCGTGTCTACTGTAATCTTTTTGCAAATAATAC
>NW_021257923.1:0-1285 GCF_002162155.2 Triticum dicoccoides | reverse complement strand
GTGAGCTACCGGAACCGATATGTTGCCGTGGCATCATTTTCGGATATGTTGCCGTGGCACCCTTTTTGTTTCACCGCCGTGGCACCTTTTTCCTTCCGCCATGGCGACAAATGCCTCGTATCATGCTCATGTCAACATTTTCATAAAATTGCATAAAACTTGTATATGTCATCCGCATCATGATAACAACATTTAAAATGTTTAAACTTGTTGTTGCATTAAATTGCTAAATGCATATGGGGATTTACCGGATTTGTTGTTTTTATATCCGGCCCCATTTAAATTGTTTAGATGGTATAGTTTATATTATGTTTCACCCCTTGCCATGTTTAACCACACTTAATATTGTTGTGTTCCTTAACGAGAGAGAACTAAATAATTGATGTGGTGTTTTGTCAATATGCACCTCGTTGCATATTGAGCTCCACTTAACTTGTAGAATTGTTTGTTGCACTTTGCCATGCCATGCCTCATTAAACCGGACATGCATCATACTTGTTTGTGCATCATGACTTGTTTATGCTTGTGTGTTTACTATGTTGTTTGTTTCTTTCCGGGTTGCTTCTCTCGTTAGCTTCGGTTTCGTTCCGGAGTTGTGAGGATTTGTTCGTCTACGACCGTTTGTCTTCTTCTTGGACTCGTTCTTCTTCCTTGCAGGATTTCAGGCAAGATGATCATACCCTCGAAATCACTACTATCTTTGCTATGCTAGTTTGCTCGCTCTTTTGCCATGCCAATGCTACGATGCCTACCATTTGCTTGTCAGCCTCCCAAATTGCCATGTCAAACCTCTAACCCACCATGTCCTAGCAAACTGTTGATTGGCTATGTTACCGCTTTGCTCAGCCCCTCTTATAGCGTTGTTAGTTGCAGGTGAAGATTGAAGTTTGTTCCTTGTTGGAACATGGAGATGTTGTTCCTTGTTGGAACATGTTTACTTGTTGGGATATCAGAATATATCTTATTTAATTAATGCATCTATATACTTGGTAAAGGGTGGAAGGCTCGGCCTTATGCCTGGTGTTTTGTTCCACTCTTGCCACCCTAGTTTCCGTCATATCGGTGTTATGTTCCCGGATTTTGCGTTCCTTACACGGTTGGGCTATAATGGGAACCCCTTGACAGTTCGCCTTAAGTAAAGCTCCTCCAGCAATGCCCAACATTGGTTTTACCATTTGCACTAACAACCTACCACCTTCCCTTGGGTTCTGCAGACTCAAGGGTCATCTTTATTCTAACCCCCCCCCCCCCGGGCCAGTGCTCCTCTGAGTGTTGGTCCGAACTG
>NW_021257922.1:0-661 GCF_002162155.2 Triticum dicoccoides | reverse complement strand
CTGTTGATACCTTACCTGCAATCCTAAATGCTTAGTATAGGATGCTAGTTTATCATCATTGGCCCTACATTCTTGTCAGTCTGCCTTGCTATACTATCGGGCCGTGATCACTTGGGAGGTGATCACGGGTATATACTATACATACATACATACTATACAGATGGTGATTAAAGTCGGGTCAGCTCATTGAGTACCCGCAAGTGATTCTGACGAGGGGGCTGAAAGGACAGGTGGCTCCATCCCGGTAGAGGTGGGCCTGGGTTCCCGACGGCCCTCGACTGTTACTTTGTGGCGGAGCGACAGGGCAGGTTGAGACCACCTAGGAGACAGGCGGGCCTGGCCCTGTTCGGCGTTCGCGGATACTTAACACGCTTAACGAGATCTTGGTATTTGATCTGAGTCGGCTACGAGCCTATACGCACTAACCATCTACGCGGGAGTAGTTATGGGTATCCCGGCATCGTGGTATCAGCCGAAGCTCTTCAGACGTCAGCGACGGAGCGGCACGCGCCGAATTGGACTGGAACGCCACTAGGCTAGGTCTGCTTTCGGCCGCCCTCGCAACATGCAGGTGTGCTATGGGCGATGGGCCCAGACCCCTGTGCGCTTAGGTTTAGACCGGCGTGCTGGCCTCTCTGTTGTGCCTAGGTGGGGCTGCGAC
>NW_021257921.1:0-1765 GCF_002162155.2 Triticum dicoccoides | reverse complement strand
TTTACCGCTGTTGCAATAATTCCCTAGAAAAGTCAGAATGTGATAAAATGTTGAAACCTTTTGCATATTAATCTCTGATAAATTTACTACAGTGGGAATTTTATTTCATAATTTTTGGAGCTAGGGAAGTATGGATGTTGCAGCATTCTTTACAGACTATCCTGTTTAGGCAGATTGCTGTTATGTTTGCATTGTTTGCATATGTTCCCTTCTTTAATGATTCTATTTGAGGATAGGACTATTAAATATGCAGAGAAATTTAGTATTAAATGTTGAATAATAATTTTAGTGATTTTCTACAGTAGAGTATGATAAGGTTTTAGCAATGGTTTATACTAACTTATCTCACGAGTCCTTGTTGAGTTTTGTGTGGATGAAGCTTTTGAGATTTAGGGAGACCGTGATATGAGAGGAATTAGGGAGACACAAAAGCTCAAGATTGGGGATGCCAAAGGCACCCCAAGTTAATATTTCAATAAGTCTCAAGAATCTAAGCTTGGGGATGCCCCGGTTGGCATCCCACCTTTCTTCTTCAACAACTATCGGTTAGTATCGGTTGATCGTAAGTTTTTGCTTCTTCACATGATGTTTGCTATTCTTAGAATGTCATTTTATTTTGCTTTTCTTACTGTTTGAATATAATACCAAGACCTGAAATTATTAAATGTTAGAGAGTCTTCACATAGTTGCATAATTATTCAACTACTCATTGATCTTCACTTATATCTTTCGGAGTAGTTTGTTGTTTGCTCTAGTACTTCACTTATATCTTTTAGAGCATGGTGGTAGTTTTATTTTGAAGAAATAGATGAACTATCATGCTTCACTTATATCATTCTGAGAGTCTTAAATAGCATGGTAATTTGCTTAAAATCCTAATATGCTGGGTATTCAAGAATAATAAAACTTTCTTATGAGTGTGTTGAATACTATGAGAAGTTGATGCTTGATAATTGTTTTGAGATATGGAGATGGTGATATTAGAGTCATGCTAGTTGAGTGGTTATGAATTTGAGAAATACTTGTGTTCAAGTTTGTGATTCCCGTAGCATGCATGTATGGTGAACCGTTATGTGATGAAGTCGGAGCATGATTTATTTATTGATTGCCTTCCTTATGAGTGGCGGTCGGGGACGAGCGATGATCTTTTCCTACCAATCTACCCTCCTAGGAGCATGCGTGTAGTACTTTGTTTCGATAACTAATAGATTTGTGCAATAAGTATGTGAGTTCTTTATGACTAATGTTGAGTCCATGGATTATACGCACTCTCACCCTTCCATCATTGCTAGCCTCTCTAGTACCGCGCAACTTTCGCCGGTACCATAAACCTCCTTATATCTTCCTCAAAACAGCCACCATACCTACCTATTATGGCATTTCCATAGCCATTCCGAGATATATTGCCATGCAACTTTCCACCATTCCATTATTATGACACGCTTCATCATTGTCATATTGCTTGGCATGGTCATGTAGTTGACATCGTATTTGTGGCAAGGCCACCGTTCATAATTCTTTCATACATGTCACTCATGCATCATTACACATCCCGGTACACCGCCGGAGGCATTCATATAGAGTCATATCTTGTTCTAAGTATCGAGTTGTAATCATTGAGTTGTAAATAAATAGAAGTGTGATGATCATCATTCAATAGAGCATTGTCCCACAAAAGAGAAAGGCCATAAAAAAGGAGAAGGCCCAAAAAGAAATAAAAAAATAAAATAAAAGAAAAGGGGCAATGCTACTATCCTTTTTTTTT
>NW_021257920.1:0-2399 GCF_002162155.2 Triticum dicoccoides | reverse complement strand
AAAGTCTCATCAAGGGGGACCATGTCCGTGGACTAACGAATGTTAGTTTTGCTAAAGATTGTGCTTGCAGTGCCTGTATCGAAGGAAAGCTACATGAGAAGGCTCACCCTCCCACGACTGTCATTTATTCGAAGAGGCCTTTGGAGATCCTTCACATGGATCTCTTTGGGCCTCCTTCCTTCGATAGTCTTGGAGGTAGGAAGTATTTCTTGGTGATTGTGGATGACTACTCAAGGTACACGTGGGTGTATTTCTTCAAGAGGAAGAGCGAGACCCAACAAACCGTCATTGACTTTGCAAATGAAGCACAACATCAACACAATGCAAAGATCTTGACAATAAGAAGTGACAATGGCACCGAGTTCAAGAACTACACCTTGGATGAATTTCTTAGTGATGAGGGAATCAAGCATCAATATTCCACACCCTACACCCCTCAACAAAATGGTGTTGCGGAGAGGAAGAACCGGACGTTGATGGATGCGGCAAGGACCATGATGGCGGAGTTCAAGTCTCCATACAACTTTTGGGCCGAAGCCATCAACACCGTGTGTCATGCATCCAATCGGCTCTACCTCCGCAAGGGCTTGAACAAGACTCCATATGAGATACTCACCGGTAACAAGCCCAATCTCAAGTACTTCCGGGTATTTGGGTGTAAGTGTTTCATTCTCAAGAAAGGTGTTCGGTTGTCTAAATTTGAGGCTAGAGCTTATGAGGGCATATTTGTTGCCTATGCTAAAAACTCTCATGCTTACCGTGTCCTCAATAAATCCACGGGACTTATTGAGGAGACGTGTAACGTGGAGTTTGATGAGAATAACGGCTCTCAAGTGGAGCAAAGTGGCACTTGTGATGTAGGTGATGAAATTCCTCCCCAAGCCATAAGAAGAATGGGTGTTGGCTTTATCCTACCCATTGAGGAACCCCTTGTGGCCGAAGGAGAAGGACAAAGCTCCACTCAAGTGGAGCCATCACCAACCCAAGGCCCACACGCTTCCGAAGAACAACATGAAGGCCGTCATCCTCAAGAACATGACCAAGGGCAAGATCATGCTCAAGACGGTGTTGACTCATCAAGTGATGCCCAAGGTCAAGTTCTCTCCTCCGAGCAAGTTCAAGAACAAGAACAAGCCCAAGACGACGCTCAAGATGATCAAGTGACTACTCCTCATCTCACCCCCGAGGAGGAATTAGAGCGTCGTGCCGCCAAGGTTGCTTCCAAGCTCTCCACCAAGGATCATCTCATGACGAATGTGCTTGGAAGCTTAAGAAAGGGGGTAAGCACTCGTAGAAAATTAGCAAATTATTGTGAGCATCACGCGTTTGTCTCTTGTGTGGATCCCCACAAGGTCTATGAAGCGCTAGAAGATCCAGATTGGCTCAATGCCATGCATGAAGAACTCAACAACTTCGAGCGCAACAAAGTGTGGAGATTGGTGCCAAGACCAACCGGGAATCACAATGTCATAGGAACCAAGTGGATATTTAAGAACAAGCAAGATGCCCATGGGATTATCATTCACAACAAGGCTCGTTTGGTAGCACAAGGCTACTCCCAAGTCGAGGGTATCAACTATGGTGAAACCTTTGCTCCCATTGCTCGTCTTGAATCCATTCGCATGTTGATTGCATATGCTTCTCATCATAACTTTAAGTTACAACAAATGGATGTGAAAAGTGCTTTTCTTAATGGTACTATTAATGAGTTGGTTTACGTCAAGCAACCCCCCGGGTTCGAGGATCCCTACTTTCCCGATCATGTGTATCAACTCGATAAGGCACTCTATGGCCTTAAACAAGCCCCACGTGCGTGGTATGACCACCTTACCGAGTTGTTACAAGACCGTGGTTTTGAAGTTGGGCTAATCGAACCCACTCTTTTTACCAAGAAGGTCAAAGGGGAGTTGTTTGTGTGCCAATTATACGTTGATGACATTATCTTTGGTTCTCCTAACAAAGCTTTCAATGAGGAATTTGCCGCTCTCATGACCTCAAAGTTCGAGATGTCCTCCATGGGAGAGTTGAAGTTCTTTCTAGGGTTCGAAGTGAAGCAAAGAAGAGAAGGAACCTTCATCAATCAATCCAAATACACTTAAGACATGCTCAAGAGATTCAAGCTAAGTGACGTCAAGCCAGCTTCCACTCCAATGCCCACCAAGTGCCAACTTGACTTAGATCCCAATGGTAAAGTGGTGGATGAAAAGGTATATTGTTCCATGATTGGATCCTTGCTTTACCTTTGTGCATCTAGACTGGACATCATGTTGAGTGTGGGAATTTGTGCACGGTTTCAAGCCGCACCTAAGGAAAGTCACTATATGGCGGTCAAACGAATCTTTCGATACTTGGCTCATACCCCAAACTTTGGCTTATGGTACCCAAGAGGATCAAACTTC
>NW_021257919.1:0-506 GCF_002162155.2 Triticum dicoccoides | reverse complement strand
CAATATTTCAGAATGAGGCTAGACACCGTTAGCTATTATACATGTTATTTACACATTTGTATGTTTTTCCCAGGACATAAATGATTTCAAGACATCTAGTATCACTATAGTAGTATTTTTAAAATGGCCCAAAGAATCAATCATATAGTAAACCATTCACAATTATACCAAACAACGCATGGAACAATGTACATTTCAAAACAAATTGGCCTCAACAGGAGCATTATATAGATCATCTAAAGGCCAATAGGCAAACCTTGCATGATCATCAGCCAGGAGAGCATGGTGTTTCTATCAAGATACTCGAATCCTCTGGAAGCTAAATTGCGAAGAAACTTGAGGCCACCAAATCCCACACAAGAATGTCACCCCCAATGAACCTCCACATATAGACCTTACTCTCGACAAGCAGAGGTTCATTGTCCACTTTTTTGTGGGCTCTGGTGTAGCCGAGGTATGCATGTGCCAGAAACCATTTTCAAGCGTATATTTACGGATGGTAATTT
>NW_021257918.1:0-384 GCF_002162155.2 Triticum dicoccoides | reverse complement strand
TGTGGGCGCGAGGCGGAGCGCGAACGTTGGCAGCGAGCGCATATGCCCATCATCAACAGTGAGCTCCTCGAGCTAATCTAGGGCGGGGGATCGGAACCAGTCATCAATCTTGGCTCGGACCTTGCCGTTGGAACTGAACTTGCCCATTCTAAGGCCTCTGGTTGGGCTAAGGTGACTGTCGAGGATCTTGGAGAATGCATCCAAGTTGCGATAGCCATGGCAGAGCTCGTGGGTGTCGATGAGGTCGAGAGGGCTGGAGTTCCATAGGGGGCACCACTGCCGGGAAAGGACGGTTGTCCGCACCCCATATTTGATTGGGAGGAGGGAGATGATGATTGTCAACATATCATCGGGGAGGCTGTTGATGAAGTCTAGGCCTGCTGG
>NW_021257917.1:0-397 GCF_002162155.2 Triticum dicoccoides | reverse complement strand
TGGACCTAAGCCTGAGACTGAGTGCTTCTACTGCAAGCAAACTGGTCACTGGAAGCGGAACTGCCCCAAGTATTTGGCGGATAAGAAGGATGGCAAGGTGAACAAAGGTATATGTGATATACATGTTATTGATGTGTACCTTACCAGAGCTCGCAGTAGCACCTGGGTATTTGATACTGGTTCTGTTGCTAATATTTGCAACTCGAAATAGGGACTACGGATTAAGAGAAGACTGGCTAAGGACAAGGTGACGATGCACGTGGGAAATGGTCCCAAAGTCGATGTGATCGCCGTCGGCACGCTACCTCTACATCTACCTTCGGGATTAGTTTTAGACCTAAATAATTGTTATTTGGTGCCAGGATTGAGCATGAAAATTATATCTGGATCTTGTTTG